>NC_024795.2:12766586-12846981 GCF_000309985.2 Brassica rapa
TGGAATTTGGTATTTTCTTAGAGCCAGTTCCTAAACGTGATCCATGTGACCACAGGGTCAATTTCGACCCAACAATTTAGGTCGTACCAAATACGACCTGAACAATTGATCAGTGCCAAATACAACCTCAACTCAATTATAATTCGAAAAAATTACCCAAACTTCTTAAAAGATGCTTAAATATACATTGAATCTAACAAAAGTTAGTCAATCGTTAACAAGATAAAACGACGTTCTTTTGATATACGAGGAAAAGTGCCAATTTTGACCCCAAGACTCTCAGTCGTGCCAAATAGGACCCGAACAAATGTTCAGTGAAAACCGAACTCAACTTTATTATAATTTAAGAAAAACTGCCCGAACTTCTTAAAACGTGCATAAATCTACATTGACTCTAACAGAATTTAGTCAACCATTAACAAGATAAGACTACGTCGCTTTGATATATATATATATAGCTTTGAAAAAACAAATAAAGAAATAAATATGTTCATTCCGGGACTCAAACCGTGTTGTGATACCCTTTTAAATGGACACACTAACAACTAGATAAAAGTAACTTTTTTAAATATTTCTACAAATTTGAAATTATATAAACTACTATTTTTCTTCATTTTATCCAATTTAAAATTTTGGTGATAATTTTTTTCTGATTTATATAAATACATTAACATATTTTTTATTTATCATATTTTTAATAAACTTCTATCTTACTAAAATATAAATAATAAAATATTTATTATTATGCGATCTTAATTGTACTTAAAACTTTGAATTATTTATAAACTTTTCGTAGATAATTTATTTTTAATTTTTAAACTTAAGTGGACATTTTTCTATTGTTCAAGGTTAATATTATGCATTTTTGATATTTTGTTCAAAAATGTTAAGAGGCCTTTTAACTATCTTTCACTAAGATATCTTCTACAAAATATTAGGCATATTAAAAAATAACTAAAATATGTAAAAGCAATCACCAAAGTTTTAAATTGGATAAGATCAATAAGAATAGTGGTTTATATAATAGAGAATTTCAATTTATAATAATATTTTAAAAAGTCACTTTAGTATAGTTGTTAGTGTGCTCCTTTAAAAGGGTATCCCGACATGGGTTTGAGTCGTGGAATGAACATTTTTTTAAAATATATATATATATATATATATATATATATATATATATATATTTATATATCAAAACGATGTCGTCTTATCTTGTTAGCGGTTGACTAAGTTATGTTAGAGTCAATGTAGATTTATGCACGTTTTAATAAGTTTGAATAGTTTTTCTTAAATTATAATTGAGTTGAGGTTGTTTTTTGGCACTGACCATTTGTTCGGGTCCTATTCGGCACGACTGAAATTGTTGATGTCGAAATTGGCACTTTTTCTCGTATATTAAACGACGTCGTTTTATTTTTTTAATGGTTAACTAACTTCTGTTAGAGTCAACGCAGATTTAATCATGTTTTAAGAAACTCAAGTAGTTTTTTAATTATAATTGAGTTGAGGTCGTATTTGGTACGACCGAAATTATTGGGCTTGAAATTGACAGTTTTCCCTGTCACCACGCTTACAAGAGTTTTCGTGATTTTTTAATAGAAATATTATTATTGTTTTTAAATCTGGTCTTCCAAATAAGAGAAAGGTGACTCTCTTAATTTTATATTCATTTATAAACTTTACTATTTGATGAGAAGAAAAACTCAAATGCATTTGCCATTTGAAAATTGAAAATTGAAACTTTCGTATTTTTAATTCCAAAAACAAAAGGTAAAGGTATGAAATTAAGAATATAGAACCTGATCCAAAGCAATTACGAATAATTCCATTCTCATTAACATACCTTTATTAAAATTTAAATCAAAACCATGTTATTAATCATATTAAGCTCATTAATCTTGTATTTATCATTTTCTTGAAAACTCATTGAACGTGTACTAAACACTCAACTTTTTAATACAGTTTAGCCCCCAAAAATAACTTTGTAATTCAGTAATTCGCAAAACATGACAAATCCATAGTTGGATCCATCTTTTAAACCAGATCACTAGTTGTTGTTTTGTTTCCTCATAGATTGTATAATATATTAAAACAACAATATACAAACGTCTTTATTCATCTTCCTTCATCGAAACTATTTGTAGTGAATAACAGGTGCGTTAGAATTCGGATCCCACACACCTCCTTCCTTCAAATACTCCATATACCTAGCAAACTCCGGTTTTGCCGTCGCCAAGTTCTTCTTCGTTGCTTTCTTCTTCTTCTTTTGGAAACGAACGTCGAAGAAACTTAGCAAAGGATGAACAGAACCACCGGTTGGTTTCACCATCGGCGTCTTCTTCACCTCTTGAACCGGGTTTCTTGAATTACCATAAACACTACCCGGAACGCTCGAGACCCTCTTCAAATTAGGTTCTTCTTCCCCGAGCTTTTTGTAGCCCCCGTGGATCTTCCTAGTGCTCATGGCTCTAAACATGATCGTATTTTGTTGGTTAGGTGTGTTCTTGAATCTTTCTGATGGTGTTTGTTTAAGTAAGTAGGCCAGCTATGAATAATAGTAGATCTATTGACTTTTATATTTGTGTAGATCTCTCCAACTAACAAAATTAAATATGTGCATAATTTAATGAAAACCATGTGTTAGTGTTACACCCACATGATGTATACATCTCGTCCCTATTTAATCGCCGGTCAAGTGTGTTTTATGCTGACTATTACGTTTACATCTTTTAGACAATTCAAATGGACAATGGCTTAAGAGTTTAGGCTAACTTGTCTTGTTGTGTACAAAACTAACTTTCCTTGTCTCATCCAAGAAGTTATTAATATTCTTGGAACGAAGAAAAAACATATATTGCAACTTTGTCAAAAAAGATCAAAAGAGACCTTTCAGAAATCCATTTTCAAAGTGATATCTGAAGCACTTGTTTCCAAGCACACGTAAAGTCTAGATGGACTGACCGACTGAATTGATCATGTAATCATACTATTCTTGTTCAGAACCCTTTTAAAACGTTAGACTTGGTCATATATCCTTTTTTCTTATGTCAGCTAAAACCCATATAACATCGACTACCTATTTTGGAGAAAGAATAGTATTATTGAACCGGAAGATAATAGAAACTCTTATCCTTAGATAATTTGATATATAAGGAAAACAATGAATGATAAACTATTCAGAGTATAGACATGGACCTATTGAAGATAGTCAGATATGCAGAGAGTGAGTGCCAGGCATGGTACAATGCAAAGGATACTGTGGGAACCGAAATTCACACTGTCGATTTCCGTTTAAATAAGGAAACTAGAAAAACCCTAATTTCCCAGAGGACCCGGATATCTGTTAATTACCACACGTCAAGCAATCAGAACACGAGAATAACAACGATCAAAATAAGAAATCGAAAAGAGAGAGCAAAGTAGATCTTTATTCCGAATCTGCGTATGAGCGTTACAACAAGGTATAAGCCTGGGCTCGAGAGCTGTCGGCGAGATTCCTAGTTCTAGCAACCCTAAGACGGCTAAACCTAATTGAGTCGCAGCTCGAAATAACAAAAACGGAAAATTGCCTAAATTGCTCTAAGTGCTAAGTTTGCTCTGAAAAAAGTTCTCCCTTCTGCTCCTCGCCTAGGACTCCTTATATACTAGCTCCAAGGTCGGTTTACGCTTTTACTCTTCTGCCCTTAAGCCGTCATAGCATAAAATGGAGATTTTCCATTTTTCCCGTTCTTCATAATTATCTTCAAAACTTCCATATTTATCCGCGGAAACTTGACATTTATCCTTCCTCGTGGGCCAAGCGTAAACCATGCTGTGGTTTACGGGCTTTTGGTTAGGAAAATCGTAGGATGGGCTTCGAATCGTGTTTTAGGTCCCTTTGGGCCGTTTTCCGACTCGACACGTTTACTACGAGTTTTCCGCGGTTTCTAATCCGCGAAGTTTGATCGATGAATTAGGATAGCGGGAAACATGGACTGAGCTTGCTACGGTCTTCGGGAGATAGCATTCGAAGGTTTGACGAGAATGCATGGACTGGTGTCGTATCGATGTTCGGAAAGGTTCAATCGCTACACAGCGATCGAACTTTGGCTCGAGCCCGGTCGCTACGTAGCGACCGAGTGAGACGAGCGCTCGGTCGCTACGTAGCGACGGAGCTTTGGCTTGAGCTCGGTCGCTACGTAGCGACCGAGCTTGGCTGAGCTCGGTCGCTACGTAGCGACCGAGCGGCACGATCGCTCGGTCGCTACGTAGCGAGCGAGCGAGATGAGCGCTCGGTCGCTACGTAGCGACCGAGCTTGGCTGAGCTCAGTCGCTACGTAGCGGCCGAGCGGGACGATCGCTCGGTCGCTACGTAGCGACCGAGCTTGGCTGAGCTCGGTCGCTACGTAGCGACCGAGCGGGACGAGCGTACGTAGCGACCGAGCTTGGCTGAGCTCGGTCGCTACGTAACGACCGAGCGGGACGAGTGCTCGGTCGCTACGTAGCGACCGAGCGGCACGATTGCTCGGTCGCTACGTAGCGACCGTGCTTTGGCTCGAGCTCGGTTGCTACGTAGCGACCGAGCGGGACGATCGCTCGGTCGCTACGTAGCGACCGAGCTTTGGCTCGAGCTCGGTCGCTACATAGCGACCGAGCGGGACGATCGCTCGGTCGCTACGTAGCGACCGAGCTTGGTTTGTTCGGTTTGAATCCCAAAGGATACTTCTTCGTAAAAACCTCGTATAGGTTATTTTTACGAAAATTACGTCTCTTCTTTTACTAACTCTTTCGGAAATACGATCTACGAGGATTTTCGGGTGGTAATTCCGTCGTAACCGTTTTTGACCCCAACAGATACTAGACTGCCCCTCCACAGACACAAATTGTTGGAGGGGCAGTCTTAAACTTGGGTAATATTTGACCCCAACAGATACTAGACTGCCCCTCCACAAACCTTAAACTTGGGTAATATTTGTACGGTGGACGGTTCTTGGACCTCTACAAATCAATTCAATGGAATTGGATGGGTTTGGAAAGATAGCATGGGGAAGATCCAAATTATGGGGACAAAAAACTTAAGGAGGCGTGAGACAGCATTACATTCAGAACTGGAAGCACTAAGATGGACTATGGAAAGTATGCTACAGCATTCGACATATCAGAGATTTGAGACAAATTGCAAGGACCTGATTCCAATGATAACGGACCCACAAGCTTGGCCAACCTTCTCAACTGAGCTGGAGGTCATACAGATTCTCCAGGTGTGTTTTCCAGACTTCAAGATCAGTTATTTTCCAAGGGCGTAAAATGGAATTTCTGACTCGCTAGCTAGGAATGCTCATTCTTTTCATAGATCTCTTTGTTTTATTGGTTGTTTTATTCCGGTCTGATTACCCAGACCACCTCAAGTTTGGGTAATAGAGTAGTCGTTTGTTGCCAAAAAAATAAAATAAACTAGACTTGGTCCTATATCTATCTATTTGTGTTTTGTTATCATCTTAGATAGGATTGGGAGACGGAGAGTAGAATAGAAGTAAAGAGAAAGAAGAAGAAGAATAATACACACATGCAAAACAAATAAATATATTCATAGACCAAACTATGACAATACAAAAAATAGTGTTCCTTCAATGAATGAATTTTCATATTATATTATTATTGGAATAGGAGTCGGCAAAGAATACGAAATCAACTATAAAAATCGTGTGGAAAGAAAAAGAAAAGATATGAACTTCAGTCGTATATAAATAAGGAGGTTCCTCAAGTGTAAAGAATCTATATATATAAAGAAGAGCTACTCTTTTTTTCTATGCTGCCACATCATCAAATTGACTTTCTTATGCACGACACGTGTCTCGTCTTCCCACAAACGATGCGTTTCATTTTTATGCATTGAATTAGCATTGTTTGGGCTTTATTTGTTGGGCTCCCTGATTTAATGAACCAGAACGGGATTAACCCATATCATCTTCCTCATCTGCACACCAAAATTTAGGGTTTATCCAGTCTCTTCAATCTCCAACATCACGTGCGGACAGAAGAAGCAAGAGCTAGAATCATCGTAATTCACCCTCTCATTTGCACCGACTTCCCACTCCTCACATGATATCTCATTTAATGCATCCCCATCTTTATTCCTTTCAGTGAATCTACAACTATAAATATGTGAGTTTCTTTCTCCCTTCGGAATTCATCAGTATTTTTTTATCAAATCCTAAACATTCTAAAAAGCTTCCCGAGATTGACTTGGCCAGTTACTACAAATACTTAGACAGAAAAGTTACTACAAATACTTAGACAGAAAAAAAAAAATTAATAATTACAGTTTACAAGATAATCGAGGGGCAGGGAAGTAGATCTAAGATTAACCTCAGCTGCAAGCTACTCAAGAACGGTGGGGGAGGTTAAACGAAAGACCAAGGAGGCAAGTTCCTAACCTCTGGTTGAACACGAGCAACACCAACCAGCTCCGGTACATCGCAAAGGCCAGATGTCCAATTCCAACCCTAGATCCGCCACCATCTGCCTTCGGAGTTGACTTCGGAGTTGTCCCCGCGGCCAAAGACGTTGACTTTGTAGAAAAATCGACACCAAACTCTAATCGCTGACGTCTGCTACATGACCATCGTCTCTTCAAAAGTCTGAGAGACCGCCTCCTCCCTTTCATCTAGGCGGTGAAGATCCGCGTCCGGGCCGGAGGAGAAACACACGAAGGGGAACTGCCATCCCAGTCCATAAATCCTCCGTCACCAAACACGAAAATTCAACCGTCGGGACAGACCACTAGCCTCCGATGAATGACTATGCAGTTTCTGTTCGCGTCCCCGTCGTCCTCATTACAGGGAGAGCAGAGCATACTCCTGACGAGCCACCAGGAGCTAAGCCATCGTAGGGGTCTTCTTCCCCTTCACAGAACCCGTCCGATTCACCAAGACGGGAAGAGAAGAGCTACCAGGTTACTATCAATACTGCTCCGTCTTGATGCTCAGAGACCAGAGGGTGATCCACAACGACCACCGACGAGACTGCCGGCGACGTCTGTGTCTTTACCCTAGGCGAAAGCGATGTTGATTTAGAGAGAAAACTAGAGTCGCGTGTGAGATATACTCGCGCCACTCAAAGGCCGAACGTTTTTATGAGAGATTTTGTAATGTTACCCGTAATCGTAGCCGTTGATTCAACTCCCATGTTGAAAAATCTTTAATTAATTAATTAATCTAAAGTTTGAACAAAGAATGATAATCATCATTAAGGTTTGTATTATTTTCTTTTTTCTGCATTTTAATATAAAAGCCTTTTACAAAAAAGAAAACCCAAAGCAGACTTCTTTCCTTCAAATGGCTAATTCGGTGGCGAACTGATGCATTTGATGATGTGTGGATCAAAACAAGTAACAATCAGTGAAGATGACAACAAATCGATGAATCAAGAATCATAGAGACACAAACCTGAATGATTGGGAACTCTAACACCCATTGCTGCTTGAGAACGAAGAGCACGGCGTAAAGCAACCCAGTCACAAACCCTCTAATCTCTATTCTCTCAATCACTCCAGTTGACAAGAAGAACCCAATCATTTTTACACAAATGTAAAAGATGGAGTAAATATCATATATAATAATGAAAGATAGTTTAAAGAAGTAATTAATTTTTGGTAAGTTTGCTATCATCTGTGAATATTGGTATCATGTGTTAAACTTTATGGAGGAGCATACCGGCAGTGTGGTGGCTCACTCGCTCGACGTCGAGCTTATTGTGCGCCTCCGTTCTGTACAGGTCAAGTTGGATCCGGGGTCTCTCCGGTGTGCGTCTGCAGTGGTGAAGGCTTCCGTGTGGTCGCAGTTACTGCTGTGTTGTTCGTGTGCGGTTTCTGGTTCTGTTCTCAAGGTGGGCCGTCTATGACTTTGCCTTGGGTTCTTCCGGTGATTGCTCCAGCTTCTTCTCTCTCAGTCGACGCCGCTCATGTTGTCGTATGTGTCGTTGCGTTGTGTTACGATGTGGTCTCTTTCTCTCCGGCTTGTCGGTCTACTCTCCGGTTCTCCCCTGTGGTGTAGGTTTGATGAGGCATTTTGGAGCTAGCTCCGGTTCTCGGAGCTAGGGCGAGGCGGTTTGCTCGGATCTCCCTTGGGTCATTGGAGTGAAGACTCACCGCGGGAGGCTCGTGTGAAGATTGGTCATCCCAGCACCTCTTTTGTAACCGTTGGTTCGATTTGGTGGGCTGATCTTCGGTCTGTTTGTAGGTTAGGAAGATCGACAGCAAGATGTGGCTCTCACCACTCCCGCTTTCTGCTGTGACTCGCATTTAGTTCCGAAGTCGAGTACAATAAGTGTGACCTCGTTGATTTCTGGACTGGCCTGACGGCGCTCTAAGGGTTTGCTAGGGCGGGTTGTGGACTGAGGCTCTAGGAGCTCGGGTTTTGTCTTCCGGTGGTTGTTCGAGGCTCGGGTTGCAGCGATTAGGATTGCAAAGCTGCGCGGGATTGGAGTCAATCATTTGGAGTAGCGCTGCGGGCAAGCCAATTTCTACCAAAGCGTGGTCTCATGTATTATCAAAGACTTCAAAATCTTGTGGCAATGCTTTCCGGTCTAGTTTCTGCTCTTCCTTAACTAGGAAACCTTTTGTTTAATTTTCGATATAGTCCATTTATCTCTCGGGGTTGCTTTTTCTTTCTTTCTCTGGTGTTGTTTTAGTTTGTTTTTGATTCCGCTAGTTTTCTTTGTAACTTCTGTCAAAAAAAAAAATTTGGTATAAAATTTAACATTTACACCAAAAAAAAAAAAAAAAAAAAACTTTATAAGGTTCCACATTTTTTTATATTTGGAGGTTTTGTTTAAATTGCAGCGATGCGTTCATTAATCAATATTAGACATTATTGCTCTTTTTTAGGGACTATACATCACCTTGGTCCTTGGATCAATCTCGGGGAGGAAAATTACTTTAAATATGTATTTAAGTTGACAATACATATATTTTAGTGTGACTCTTCATTTTATGTAGACAATACATATATCTTAAAAGAAAAGTTCCAACTTTGTTCATCATAGAGCCGAATGCACAACTTATTATATGGTTTTGTAATTCATGCTTGATTTTGTGTCATCTAATTAGAGATGACGTGTATATTTTCTCTTTTAATGCTCCAAAAATTTGACTTTAGCTAATTTTTATTTTCCTTAGTTTTCAATTACACCAATTTCAAAATAATCATATAAAAATCTGGTTCGGATCAAAAATGAACAAATTCCGTAAATTTGAAAAATAAGTTATGAAGAAATATCAAATTCCGCCCGTAGAGCAGGCCTACCCTAGTCATCAACAATAATCTTGACAACTTTATACACAAAGCTGAGAAGTCTCATAAATGTTTTTTGACGTTCCTTGTCATGAATTACAATTTTGTTTGACCCCTATTCAAAGGGTGCGTAGGCAGTCTTTAACCAGGTTCTACTATAATATAAAAAAATTTCTTTTGTGTTCATTTGCCGAGTTTCGATCTCAATACGAAAACTCTTCCTACACTTTAAATTCTTTTATCACAATTTTAAATTCAACAATTTAAACTGAAAATATCTTCAAAGAAGGCTGATCTCAACGCTAAAGAAACAATGTGTCGCCAAAACAAGGTGTTGCGTCATCCCGGTAATAACACACTGACATCGATGTCGATCATCATCTCGGCATGATATCATAACCAATTCATTCAGAGATATCAATTTCTATAAATCAAGTATTGTTCTAAAGATTGTTTGCAAATAAAGAATAACTCTCTTTGTTTGCAAAACCTTAAGCACTCAAACACATAATCTCTAAAACTTGAGTTATGTAGCAACCTTGTATCTTCTTATATAGAGAATAGAAATCCTAAAACCATTAGACATCTTATGTTATAAATTTTCCTATTTTCCTAATCCATAACTCGGTAGGAAATAGTAACTTGTTTCACAAGTTATTCCAAGCTTAATCCAACATTCTCCCCCTTAAACTTGAACTTGGATTTTTTCACATCTTCAACTCCAATAAGACTCCTCATTTCTTTAAACTTCAATCTTCCCAGCGGCTTTGTTAGTATATTGGCTTTCTGTTCACTTCCCGAAACATGTTCAACTTCCATTTGCTCATTCTCAACGCATTCATGAATAAAATGAAATCTTCTATGTATATGCTTGCTTCGCCTGTGAAACACCGGATTCTTCGTAAGTGCTATTGCTGATTTGTTGTCAATCCATACTGTTACCTTCTTACATTCACTTCCGACTACTTCAGCTATGAGTTCTTGAAGCCATATCGCTTGCTTTGCTGATTCCGTCGCTGCCATGAACTCGGCTTCACATGAGGATAGTGCAACAATCTCTTGCTTTGTCGAACACCACGTAGTAGGGCACTTCTCGAAGTAGAACACATGAAATGTTGTTCTCCTACCATCATCTTCATCATCATTTTGACTACTATCACTATAGCCTACCAAACTTTCACCCGTTGAGTGTTCGTATGGTAGTCCATATGACATAGTCCCACGCAAATACCGCAAGAGTCCATTCAATACTGCTCCATGCGACTCTCTTGGTTCCTGCATATAACGACTCAATATTCCTACATCAAAAGAAAAATTTGGACGAGTATGAAGAAGATATCGAAGGCATCCAATGCTCCTTCTATAGTTATTCTCGTTGATTCGCTTCTCTTCAGGCCCCTTCGAAATCTTCAAGTTTTGTTCCATTGGTGCCTGAGAAGCATTACAATCGTCCATACCTGCCTCTTCTAGGATCTTTTGCGCATATCATCCCTGACACAAGATAATACCACCTTCATGTTGAAGCACTTCTATACCGAGGTTATAAGTTAACTTCCCAAGGTCACTCATCTTAAACTTCTTAGACATCTTTTTTTTTTTAATTCGAGTATCAACTTAAGGTTAGGGCCAGTGACCAAGAGATCATTGACATAAACCGCAACGATAAGAATATGATCGCTCTCCTTCTTACAATAAAGAGAAGGTTTAAAACACTTCTCGAAACCTATCTCCCTGAGAATCTTGTTAAACTTCACATTCCAAGCTCTTGGAGCTTGCTTTAAATCGTAGAGTGCCTTGTTAAGCTTGTAAACTTTGTCCTCGCTGCCCTTTACCTCAAAACCTTCCGGCTTCTTCACATACACAACTTCTTTTAGGTCTCCATGAAGGAAAGTGGTCTTGACGTCAAGGTGATGTATTTCCCATTGATTCGATGCAGCTAAAGCAATGATGAAGCAAACTGTCTCGATACATGCAACTGGGGCAAAGACTTCCTCGAAATCAACTCCATGCCTTTGGACATACCCTTTCACGACCAGCCTTTCTTTGTATTTATTCACACTTCCATCAGGATTTCTTTTTATCTTGAACACCCACTTTAGTCCAATTGGCTTAGCACCCATGGGTAGATCAACCAAGTCCCACGTCTTGTTCTTTATGCTGGACGCAATCTCATCTTCACATGCTAGTATACATACTGTGGAGTCCTTAGCCTCACTGAAATCCCAAGCTTCCTCGTTGATCAAGATCAACAATCTCTCTTACTCAATGTCGGCAAGACATATGTAGTCGTTTAGATACTATGGTGTCCTCCTTATCCTAGTTGATCTTAACTTTGATCTTCCTCACCTTCTTCATCTTCCTCTGTTTCACCATGTGACGTAGCCTCTGCTTCATCGTCTTCATTTTGAACTTCATCAATATTCTCGGTTCCATTCATATCTCGAGTAGAACCATCATTATGATCGTCTTCATCTATTTTCTCACCATACATTCCAAAGCTTAACCTGAAAATTTTATGATCGTCATAGTTTCTTTCTTTCTTTCTCGCCACTCCAGTTCCATTGTTTATCTTCATCGAATATGACATCTCTGCTGACAACAATTCTTATATTAGTTGGATCAAAGAGTCGATAAGCTTTTGATCCACGTTCTGTTTTAAGGTGAACCAGAGTCTTTGATCGATCATCTAGCTTTTTTTCTTCCAGCTACCTCAGTTCTTGCATATCCAATACAACCAAACAACCTAAGATGGCTAAGATTCGGTTTTCTTCCTTTAAAAATCTTGTATGGTATTTATGCAGTTGCTAGCGATCTTGTTGCCACTCTGTTGATCAAATACGTAGCATGTCTGATAGATTCACCCCATAGATAGTTTGGAACATCCTAGTGTTTTAAGATACGTCTTGTCATCTCTAATAGTGTTCTGATTTGCCTCTCAACAACTCCATTTTGTTGAGGTGAATAAGGTGCCATGATATGCCTATTGATGACATGTTTCTTGCAGTAACCTTGAAACTCATGCGATGTAAACTTTCCCCCTCTGTCCATGCGGAATGTTTTGATGGACGCCTTTGTCTCTTGTTCATCTTGTATTTTGAAGTTTCGTAACTTGTCAAACGCTTCACTTTTGTCTTGTAGTAGAATCGTCCACATATACCGAGAATAATCATCAATGATCACGAAAACATACTTCTTATGCGCCGGTGTAGAGGGTGTGATTGGTCCGCAAAGATCGCCATGTACCAACTCTAGGACTTGTGTAGCTCGATTTGTAATTCCTTGTGGGAAATATTGTCGAGTTTCTTTACCACTTAAACACGAGATGCACGTTTCTTTCTCCCAACCAACCTTTGGTACGCCTACTACAAGTTCCTTATTATAACCATCATCTTCATAGTCTCAAAGTTAATATGCCCTAAATGTGCATGCCACGTAGTTGTATCTCCCATCGTTACTAGCTGAAGAACTTTGACTCTCAACCTTTATGATGACTTAATATAATCGATTTTTAGATCTCCCCGTTCTCACAATTAGTTCACTGTTTCGATCATACAAAGTAAATAGTTCATCTTTCATACGCACCTTGCACCATGCCTCGGTAGCCTGACTGAGACTTATGATATTATTTCTTAGGTTAGGTATGAAGTATATGTTGTGTAGAACTCTCTTGCCTCCTTCTTTAAGTATAAACCATACCGATCCCTTTCCTTTTATCTCTATACGAGAGTCATCACCAAATCGAACCATTCCCATGATAGTTTCATCGAGTTTGAAAAAAAAAAACGAACGGTTCCCACTCATGTGGTTGCTGGCTCCGTTGTCGAGATACCACAAGTAAGTCACATTAAGGTCTGCTTCAAAGTTGTTTGGCTTTACCTTTTGCTCGTTAAGATACACCACCTCATGCATCATTCGATAATCAGCCTCTTGCGTGTCTTCTTCCTTTTCTCGACTGCTTCTTGGAGTTTTAGTAGACGATCTGGACAATTTGATGCATAATGTCCCAATTTTTCACACCGATAACACAATGCTTTAGATTCATCTCGTAGTATCCAAAACTTTCGTGACCTCTTCCTCTCCAATTTGATCGACCTCCTCTGCCTGACCTATAGTTTTCTTGATAGGGTTGTCGTGACTCGGTATTAGCATACATAATCTTTCCTTGATCATCTTGTTCCCCTACTTCTTCACCAATTCTTTCTTTGTATGCCTTTAGCCTTGATATCACTCAAACTACCCTAAGGAGTGATTTGTACTCTCTCAAATAGGATGTCAACTTGTAGCACTTAGGGATCAAATTCACAGGGAGCTAGAACACACACTAGATCTAAATAGTTATTGATTAACCTAGATTATTAGATTATAAAGCAGTAAATAGCAGAACATAGTGAACAAGGTAGTTGTTCAGTAAATTGATGAGTTGTTTGATGGAAGGATGGTTTGCTAGACTTAAGGTTTCAATCAAATTATTATGACTCTATCTATAGATGCTAGGATTGATCCTAGAACTCGATATCTAATGCAAAAGACGTCCAGCTCTCGCTGCTAGTCTAATCTATTGACTAAGTCTTTGTTCCAGCTCTCGCATGCGAACAATGAATTAGCGTCGATCAGTGCTATTGAGTTAGCGTCGATTGATGCTTCCTCAGACAAGCATTAACGCTCAGATCGATAATGTTCAACTAAATTCCTAGACCAACTCTCCTATGCGCCTAGGTATCTAATCCAACAGGATTCGGGTTCCGTTAATTGATTGCACTCTCGTGCCTCTCAATTGTCCTATGATTCTAGGTTCAAGTAATTAGTCACACTCTCGTGCTATTCCAACTACTCTAGATCCTAGTATTACAAGCTACCCTGGTGTAAGATCTATAGTTAACCTAACAATCCTATAATTCAGAAGTTCATTCAAAACCCTAGAAAATCCCTAAACCTAGCAGGTGGATCTACTCAAACATGATAGTTGTCACAGAAATCATAGATGAATAGATGCAATAGAATAGATAATAAAACCAAAACCAATGGAGTTCCAAAAGGACTCTGAAGGAGTTCCTCCCTTCTCTTCTAACCTAAAACTAAGAACAAATAATAGAATAAAGTGTAAGCGTCAACAATGGCTTAGAGAACACATAAATATGGCTTTAGGTCGTCCATGGATATTTTGGTAATTTGTGGTTGCTTCTGGGCTTAAGTCTGTCTTGAAATATACTCAGCCCGTGTTCTGGCATCACCGTCGATCGACACCAAGGGTGCATCGTCGATTGATGTTCCTTCATCTCCTCGGCATCTCTCTTTCGCGAGATAGGCATAACGTTTGATCTAACCGTTGGATTGACCTCAAATCGGTGGCATTGGAAACCTAACACAAAGCTATATCTTGTGTCTCAATATAGGCTCAATCGCACCGTGAGAAGTCCATTTCTAAACATCTGACGCGTCTGTGCATTTCTGCACCTAAAAATGCTCCATAATCACCAAAGTTCCCCAAAACATACCTGGACCTGAAAACACTCTAAAACATACCACAAACACATATAATATTCTCTAAAATATCTATATACAATAGCTAAAAACAGGTAAAAGTCATGGTATATCAACTCTCCCAGACTTGCCATTTTGCTTGTTCTCAAGCAAAATATAGAGTAATCATGTGAAAGAGGTTTGAAAACATCAGAGACTCATACAATTTTAATTTTACTACTTTCACCTTTGCAATGTTGCAAGCCACATCAGATTAGTGCCAACTTTAGAGACACTTAATGTACTAGACCTTAGCTTAGCAACCAAACTATACAGCCCACAGCTCGGCCGATTCCGCCTGACATACCCCTCTACTGACCTCATTTCTGCATATAAATGTGTAGGTTAAATTTTGGGAGTATCGATCTAACGACACATGTACTCTCAACCCAACAGGTATTTGAGTAATAAGGTAGTCTTATTCTGATTTCTTTTCTCCCTATATCTCTCTTCTCTGAATCCTTTTTTTTCTCAAATCCAATGAACAATGATGTTGATGCAGTCCATCTTATTCATCTTCTTTTCGATTTTTCTTCTCTTTTTTTTCTTTTTTCTTTTCGTGGCAAAATATAGGCGAATAATGGAGTCTCGGTAATGTACCTACCCCTCGCTTCCAACAATGTGTGATCATTCATTTGAATTAAAATAGTGGGGTCATCAGTAATGTACTTACCCCTCTGCATCTGAGGAAATCATCTCAATCTTTTCTTTTTCTTTCTCTCTGGATGCCGAAGAGAGGAGAGAAGGAAACCAAAAATTTATAGACTTATACCTTTCAGATCTGAAAAAAGAATCTAATCCAATGTATACCAAGCCCCAAAACAAGCAAATTAAGTTGATTAAGGTTGGAAGTGAACTTCAGTTCCTTCAGACTTTCTCAGCTAGCTTGGATATTATTGGCAGGTGATCCACATTGGTGTTTCCATTCAGTACACTCTGCAGTCAATAACCTCAAAGAATGGTGCTAGAGAGTGGTTAGATAGTAAGTAAAATTGAAAAAGTTAATCATCCTCTTCTTGACTCAATAAAACTCAATAAAACATATAAAACTAAAGCTTAATACAAAACATAATATCAGTAAAACCTCCACCATACTTAAAAAAACATTGTCCCCAGTATTATACAGTCTAAGATTGGTGGGAAAATAATTTATAAGTACTAAATTTTATAAGGAGAAATGGTACACCTACTCGTTGATGGTGAGCGTCGATCGACACAATTAAGTGACGATCGATCGATACTCGTGATGCTCTGTCGACCGACAATGGCATGTTGTCGTTGATCGCTGATGGTATATCAACTCTTCTTCCTTGGATCTTTTCTTTTTTTTTTTCCTTTTTTTGCGATGAACAGTGATGCTGCTACAGTGTCGATCGACAACTCTGCTACAGTGTTCATCTTTTTCTTTTCTCAATATCTACTCTTTGAAGCTTCATCATTCTTTTGTGAAGGCCTCCTCCATATACTCTTCTCCTTTGTCTATCATCTCAGCAATAAGTAGTGCTCGAAGCTTTGTGATAGCTGTGAGAAGCATCTGATAACGCACTCTATACTTTCTGATACCATCTGAAAAGTGAGGAATCAATGATAACCGAGGATCACCCTTGATCCTTTTCCTCGTCTTCCAATTCTTCCTCTTCTTTCCTCCAGACTTGTCTGATCGCGTGATGGTGCCTCCATCAAAAAGATTTTGACACACTTCAAACTTTTTCTGCTCTGATATGCGTCCGATGTCGATCGATTGTATCTGGTTGGTGTGGATCGATGATGCTTTTGCTGGGTCTTTATCGACTTCACCTTTACATCTCAACTCTCTCTGAGAAGCTAATGCATACATATCATCAGCAAATAACCCATTGTAGAAACCTAAATGCACACTTCTAATTGGTCGGATAGAAAATTCAACTTCAACCATAGTGCATGGGACCATAATCTTCACAGAATCATGTATCCTCTTCACTCTTTTGTGGAACTTCTCAGCTTCTTTTGCGCATATATGTGGTCGAAGATGTTCATGGAAAGTAAGGTGTGAGGTCTCCGACTCGTGTATTCTCTCCTCAACTGGTTCTTCCTCAAGCGTGTATCCAGGCAACTCGTGCAACAATGGGAGCCGATCGATATCATCAGATGGGTGTCGATCGATATCAGGTGGGCGGGGTCGATCGATGTCGGGTTGGCGGTGTCGATCAATGCTATCCTTTGGCGAGGTTTCCATATCTCTTCCCGAAGTGTGAAGATCATCATCAAGCTTCTTCTCCGAGTTCTGACCCAAATCTTTATGATGTGCTCCATCCAATACCTTCAAGAAATCCTTTGGCTCTGAAAAATTTTCCATGGTGGTCTCTCTGTCTATATCTTGAGCAAAATAGCTGCTTGATATATCGGTGTTCACTGGTGTCGAGTCTGCAATATCCTGAGGATTCAAGAGGCGTCGATCGACAGCAAAAGTTTGTGTCAATCGATGTTGAGGTGGTAATGTCGATTGATGCTGAGGTCGGATAACTAATATCAGCTTTGTCTACTCTGCTCAACTCGACAGATCCATACTTTTCATTACCCTTTGCTATAACGTAGTCGAACAAATGCCTTGGAATATGATATTCTCTCTTTATCTGCCAACTTTCAACGAGCTTGTCCCACTTATAATATTTCTCCCTTTCTCGAGTTGCTTCAACATCATCCAGAAATTGATAGAGGAAAGCTCTCTCAATATCTTCCCAGCTGGTTAGAGATCCTGGTTGCAGTTGACTGAACCAGCTAAATGCATCCCTGGAGATAGAATAAGGGAATATCTTGCATAGCATGTGGTATTCAAACACTTTATTCTGCTCACTCCTTGAGACTAGATCTTCAAGTTTTTCGATGTGGTTCCTGGGATCCTCATGAGGAAGACCTTGAAAGGGATCCTCTCCTACCCTAGCATACCATTCACGACCCATATCAAAGTCATTCGTCTGAGCAACAACAATCACATTAGGGATTACAACACCATGCGCATTAATCAATTGCCATGCACTGTTGCGAGGGCGACCTTCTTCGTCTCGTAAGATCCCAGTTTCACCAGCCTCAAGTATGAGTTCCTATATTTGCACTTGTAATTCCAGCTATAACAAGTGTTCAATTTATGGAATCAGTTCAGCGATTTGAAGGAAGTTTGTACTCAAAAACGTAGTTGTTGGCACTTGTTATTCCAGCTATATTTGTAATTAATCATTTCAATAACCTAAATTAAAAAACAAAGAATCTTGTTGAATAGTATTACATCATACCTTGGAATATTGATGTGAATAATTAAGTGGTAATATTGGCTATTGAGTAATCAACTGATAACAATATTTAGCATTGACAAAAATATCGATAGAAAGAAAGACTATTTGACTAAACGCTTCTCTGAAGCGATGTCGGTTGAATGATCCTTGCCAGACGAACAGATTCTCATGGTGTGGATTGTGGAGTAAAGTAACAGATGATATGGCGGGTTTCCTGTAGTTCGTAGGTATATATGTGAAGCGTTGGGATTTATCCTCTTAGAGTGAACTTCCACTTTTAGGTGGAAAATAATGTCATAGGGCCGAAATTCCGCTACATGCCAAATCAGAAAGTAGAGAGAAATATTCAGACATCACTCATTTTTATTTCGATATATGCTGTGAGTAACTTGTTAGCTTATATCAATGAAATACACATTTTTTTGGTCAACTATATAATTTATTATGGGAAAATTGGAGTCTATAGCAACGAAAAAATGGTAATTGGCAGAGTAGCTATTTTACCTAATACACAATACACCATGCATCTTTTATATAATAATACTACTATGCCCTCTTACACAACCGGTAAAACCTGTAAAAAAAAAAAAAACTAAAGTAATAATACTTACCTAACACACATACATCGTGGCCTTTGGAGAATCACATACTGAGTTGTTTCTTCCCCATTTTTGATCCATAGTAACCACCAAAACCATTTCTGGAGTAGCTTTGCCTAGGAGATGCCCATCTGCAACGGCTCGCTTGGCTACTGACGGAAAGCTTTGCGCATCTGAAATCTATGGAGTCGCCGACAACGTAAACGGCACCGCCGCGAGGTTCGTCAACCCTTCCTTCAATCGCCTTAATCTTTTCGGTTTACGAGGCGGTTACATGTATTATTCCCATGGATGTCGTCAGTTACACATATCTTTCTTTTTGTGAATGTTCTTGAATTGACCGGAGAAGATGAACAGTTTTTGTAACACAGTATTCTATACTATTTTATGCGTATGGAATAGAAATGTAAAACAATATGTATTATGAATGTTTTATTCATGTTATGTAATGTGAAATAGTATGTTACTATACTTATTTATCATGTATCGTTCCATTTGATGATTAATAAAGAAAGTGTTATTTTGTTTACCAATATGTACTATACTATGTATTTTGTTTCATTCAATTTGGGTTTAGGGTTTATACTTAGGTTTAGGGTTTATGATTAAGATTTAGGGTTTAGTATTTGGAAGGTATGGTTGAGGTTTAATAGTGCCCTTATCGTGTATTGTTCTATTTGATGATTAATAAAGAAAGTGATATTTTGTTCACCAATATGTACTATACTATGTATTTTGTTCTATTCTATTTGAGTTTAGGGTTTATATTTGGATTTAGAGTTTATATCTGGATTTAGGATTTATATTTGGATTAGTTTAGTGATTAGAGTTTAGTATTTATAAGGTGAGCGAGTATGATTAGGGTCAACATTAACTTTTTCTTTGCAATCATAGACATTCCATAAATTCACTAATATGTGCTATGTTATTTTCTTTGTTCCATTCTATATGGATTTTTGGTTTATATTTGAGTTTATGCTTTATATTTGAATTTATGGTTTACTGATTAGAATTCAGGGTTTAGTATTTAAGGGTCGTGGTAAGATTGAGATTTGGTTATGTTTAGTATTAATGAGTTGTAGGTGGAGTTATAATCTTATACTACTTCATTGATATGGAATAAAACACTCATGCATATGTATGTGGTCAACAAAAGTATACGTGGATGGTTCCTCTTTCTTTTATTTGGAATAGTTTTAAAGTGGTCTTGACCTTATATTCTATTGACCACGTTCACCACTTTAACACAATTACCTGATACCTACAAAGAAAAATGATATAACCAGACACTTTATGGCATAAATGTCAAAAATTATATTATGTCAAAATCAATGACATTTATCTAATTTGTATTCAAAACAAGGCTAGTTCACAAATAAGCCGTTTATTATGGTAAGTTTTGTTTGATAGTAACAACTCGATACACCTTACAGTATTTTTTAATTTTTCAATCTTTTACGTTCTCCAATATCAAATATATGTGCGGACCACCTTAGTAGAAGAGTCTGGTTAAGAAAATTAAATTACTTACGTAAATTTTGTTGCTCCATGGTGAAATAACCAATGAAGCTGGCCGATAAAACGAGTTCTTTTGATGTAGAGAGGAACATGCTTTCAATAGGACTTGGGTTCTAAGAGCATCATTATCGGGCTTCTTAGCCCGATTCTTATAATTTACTTGGGCCAAATTTAAATCAAAAAAATGAGTTAATAAGGGGAATCGATTTTTACGTAAGAAGTTTTTGGTGGTGGTGCTTGTGTCACGTGGCGAATGGTGATAGGATTTACGAAGCGGTAGAGAGAAGAGGTCATTCGGTCTCGACCCATTCTCTGCGTCTCCCTCTTCTCTCTCTCTCTCCGTCGAAGGCGATTACAAGAGGAGTGACGCCGCGTCGCGAACCAGACGGATTCACCGTTCAATCTAAAGCTCTACCGGCACATCGAATCTCCAGCAGGTTCGTGTTCCTTCTGTGGTTTTTTTTTTCGATTATCGGGTTGTTTTGTGGATCTAAACTTTTTTTGGTTCGATTCCCTTTTGCATGCGTGGTATTTGATCTGGGTTTGCATCGTCTCACTATTCTCTCTCTCTCGCCGGTAGTTTTCGGCCGCCGTCGTCTATTCTCACCGATTCCAGAAGGATCTCGCCGTCGTCTTCCGAATCAAACGATACCAGGTTTGTCTTCTATATCTGTTAATCATCTGTCTCTATGTTAAGGTCTGCGAATTAGAGGAAACGATTGGCTTGGTTTGTTCGAATTGATTGGTTTGTTTCTGAATGTTTGGTTGTATAGTTCGTGTGTATAGAGTTTCTGAAAGGTTGTCTGTATAGGTTGTGATTGAATGGTTGGCGAGGAATTTGATTGTGAACTGATCTGTGTCTGATTGTAAAGTCCATTGATGCGTGTATTTTAGAATAAACTTTGGATTTAAACTCGATGGATCTGTGTTTAACATTGTGAATGTATACTTGATTGATTAGTGAAGTGTATTCGGTAAAAGCTGGCTTTAAACATTGTGAATGTATACATTGTGAATAAACTTTGGATTTAAACTCGATGGATTTAACATTGTGAATGTATACATTGTGAATGTATAGAGTTTCTGTGTTTAACATTGTCTTCATCATTGAATTTACCAGTGTGGAAATTTTAGAAAAAACTGGTGTGGACATTTAAGTTTATTGTTTGCTCATTGTAGTTAGTTTCGAACGAGTTGTAGTAACTGTTGTAGTTAGTTTCGAACGAGTAACCAGTCTGTAAGGAGTATATAAGTTTATTGTTTGCTCATTGTAACTTGAGTGTATTTTGTTTCTGACCAAATGAAAATATTTAGTCAGCTGATTCATTGTTTTGATGGCTTTTAAGTGTTGTAATAACTATTGATTAGACCAAAGTAGTTGATGGTTAGGTCTTTCTTTAAAGCTCTTTATGATCTCTTTCTCTCTTTTTTCTTTATATAACGGCAAGAAGCTATACTTCTTGTCATAGTAATCTCTTTATCTCTTATTTCTCTCTTGTTTCTCTTTCTGTCATTTATAATCCTATCATTCTCCTCGCTATGGATTCAAGGGATCCTTCGAATCCATATAGTGACTCCCCTAGTTATAGCTATCTTCTCCACAGTCAAAACTTCCAGTATGGAAGTTTTCCTCCGAGTCAAAACTATGGAGGAGGATCGGAGATACCTCCTTTTAGTTCACAAGCACCAGAGGCTCCTGCTCAACGTGAAAACCCATCCGTTGCCTCTAAGGAGAGAAGGCAATGGACTCCAGCTGATGACGAGGTTGTAATAAGTGCGTGGCTCAATACATCTAAGGATGCTGTAGTTGGATATCAACAAAAATCTGGGACGTTCTGGAAACGTGTAGCGGAGTATTATGCATCTAGCCCACATGCGAAAGCGAGTGGTGAACCTAGAGAGTGGCTCAATCTTAAGCAGAGATGGCAGAAGATTAATGACTACACCAACAAATTCTGTGGTGCTTACGCGGCTGCAGAGAGACACATCAGTTCTGGTCAGAGCGAGACTGATGTCCTCAAGGCGGCTTATGATATTTACTTCGCTAATCATCAAAGGAAATTCAATCTGGAGCATGCGTGCTGTTTGTTAAGGTTTGAGCAGAAGTGGCTCAGTCTTAACACTCCTAAACCGAGCGGGAGTGGAAAGCGAAAGGCTGGAGAGGAATGTTCGCAAACATCAAGCGCCACTATTGGTGAGCAAGAGGTGCGTCCAGAGGGTAGCAAGGCTGCTAAAGCTAGAAAGAATAACACTCAAGGACTAAAATCCATTGATGAGATTAAAACCGTAATGGAGTTGAAGAAGGATGATCTCATGAGGAAGGAGAATTTGTCGAAGCTTGCCATTCTAGACACACTCCTAACTAAGCCAGGAACACTAAGTGAGGCTGAGGAAGTTGTGAAGAACAAGCTGCTCGCTCAGCTTTTCTGAAAATGTCTTTTAAAATTATTAAGTATCTCTGTTTCCTGAAAGTGTTCTGTGTTTTAACTTGTGTTTCTGTTGTTTCTGCGTCCTACTTTGATGTCAAATGTATTCGAGTTTCGTAGTAATGAAAAACATGTTTCTGCTTGCATTATTGTTTTTCTGTTTCCTTGAATGTTTCCTTAAATAAATTAGAGGACTAATGTATTTAAATGAATATTCTTGGCAGGTTTATTTAAAAATGGGGAGATATAGTTACAGCCAGCCTTCGTGTTCCTCAGGGTATGGTGGGGAGTACTCTAGTAATAATGCTTCTGAGTTCAGCGAGACTGAAGACCTCATTCGCCTTGACCAAGAAGAGTTGAGCTTGAGATATGGTGACACGGCACCGTGCCCTCAGCAGTACCCTCCACAACTGGAGGTGGAGTTTGGATTCCCCCAAGTTTGCTACTGTGGTGGTGCACCGCAGATGGCTACATCATACACAAGGCTTGATCCAGGGAGGAGATACTATACCTGCGCGCATGTGGATGATGGAGAATGCCATGTGCATAAGTGGTGGGACGTCGCAGTGATGGAGGAGATGAGGGCGAGGGATAAACACGTACTACAATTGGAGGAAAAGGTAGACTGTCTGAAACTTATGAGTGACTATGATTCAGATGAGAGGGTGTGTAGGCTAGAGCAGTTAGTTTGTGACTTGGCTAAGAAGAAATCTAGTTTTATAAATGGCTTTGGGGTATGCATTGGAGTAATGGTCGTCGTTTTAGTTCTACTGGGGGTGGTGATCGCATTTAAGTGATTCTCGGTGCTTGGCGAAGAAGTAATCTAGTTGTTTGTGGTTTTATTGTTTTCGTTTGAATGATGTATGCAAAAATGACTTATGTAGTGTAATAACTTATGTATGGTAAATGGCTTTGACTTATGTGATGTAATAACTGGTGATGATCATATGTATAACTTGAAATGATTCTCAAAATGTACCATAGTGTCTAAACGTAATGTTTTTATAAACAAAACAAAATTCAAAAAACAAAACAAAATTCCAATGGGATCCGTGAAGCTTGAAAACAAAACCAACTGCACTGGTTGGTCCGTGAAGCTGAAAACAAGACACAAGATACACTTATCAATGCTCGTGAATAACATTCAGATGTGTAAGAGAACAAGACACATATCAATGCTCGTGAATAACATTCACAAGATACACTTATTTGATCCTATAAATATGAAAGATCGTTGGAAATTTCAAGACATCCCTTCTCTTATCAAAATCTTCCCCTCTTTCAACAACATTTCATTTTTAAAAAAAAAATCTTATGGCATCTTCTTCTCATTATCACTACCACAATGATGATGATGATAATGAAATTGATTCCTTAGTTGAAGATTTTGTTGGAAACTTTGATGTTATTCAAGAACCAAAAAAGCGGAAGCAACGTATTTATATGGAGAGGTTCCGAGAAGACGGCCACCAGAAGCTCTGGAATGATTACTTTAGCGAGACTCCAACTTACAATCCCGAGTTATTCCGCCGACGGTTCCGAATGAACAAATCTTTGTTCCTGCGTATTGTACAACGTCTCGAAACCAACATACCGTATTTTCAACAAGGAACAGATTGTACCGGACGGTCTAGTCTAACACCCCTACAAAAATGTACCACAGCAATCCGACAGTTAGCATATGGCGGTGCAGCTGATTCACTTGATGAGTATGTCCGACTTGCTGAAACGACAGCTCGGAAATCTTTGCACAAATTTACCGCCGGAATAATCAGCTTGTTTGGTGATGAATACCTATGCCAACCGACACAAGAGGATCTGCAAAGACTTCTCTATATTGGAGAACAACGTGGGTTTCCGGGGATGATTGGCAGCATCGACTGTATGCATTGGGAGTGGAAGAATTGCCCCACTGCTTGGAAAGGAATGTATTCCCGAGGAACCAAAAAACCAACAATTGTTTTGGAGGCGGTAGCTTCAAGTGACCTCTGGATATGGCACGCGTTTTTTGGAGCTCCAGGTACTATGAACGATCTTAATATTCTTGATCGATCCCCCGTTTTTGATGACATTATTAACGGAATTGCGCCAGAAGTGAACTTCTATGTTAATGGTAATCAATATCATTTGGCATATTATCTCACTGATGGTATTTATCCTAAATGGGCGACTTTTATTCAATCTATCCGACTTCCACAAAGTGAGAAACATTCGTTATTTGCTAAAACCCAAGAAGCTGTTCGAAAAGATGTCGAGCGTGCCTTCGGAGTTCTGCAAGCTAGATTTGCCGTAGTGAAAAATCCATCCAAGTTATGGGATAAAGACAAAATAGCAAATATTATGAAGGCATGCATCATATTCCATAATATGATTGTCGAGGATGAACGATCAACATACACTCAGTATAACGTGAGAGAATTTCAAGAAAGCGAGGAAGATGATACATTCACCGTTACTCCGAATTCAAATCTCGGCACTGCAATGGATCGTCGATCGAGCGTCCCTAACAGACAAGCCCATGAACAATTAAAATTCGATTTAATCGAAAATATTTGGGCTAAATTTCGACATCTTCCAAATAACCAATGATTTTAAAGTTTCTATGAATTGAATAAATGTGTGATTTATGAATTTTTTTTTTTATGTATGGAATGTAATAAAATGTTTGTAATTTTAATTAAATGAAATTTTTTTCTCTTTTTAATGTATTGAATATAAATGGATATATCTTAATTACTACTTATTAATAAAAAAAATGATTTTATACCTAAGAACCTTCGAAAAGTTCCATTGATAATGTTGTATTTTACTTAAGTATCTTAGAAAACTTCTTACACTAAAAATACTAATTAAATATTCTAAGATGTTTGTGTTAAATTTGTATGGAATGTTTGTGTTATACAGTTACACTAAAAATACTAATTTTTTTTTTTTTTTATGTATGGAATGTAATAAAATGTTTGTAATTTTAATTAAATGAATTTTTTTTCTATTTTTAATGTATTGAATATAAATGGATATATCTTAATTACTACTTATTAATAAAAAAAATAATTTTATACCTAAGAACCTTCGAAAAGTTCCATTGATAATGTTGTATTTTACTTAAGTGTCTTAGAAAACTTCTTACACTAAAAATACTAACTAAATATTCTAAGTATTTGTGTTACATAAGTTAAATTTGTGTTAATAACTATTACCATAATTTTATAGTAATAAAAAACCTTAATTTGTAAAACACTTGAACTATAACTAAATAACAATACATCGCAATTCAGACATCTTATTTTCTAAGTCTTTTTTGATCTTTTTGATTTATTTTAGTCTTCACTAAATTAATATGAAGATTATAAATTTGATGGACAATAATTAATGGAAAATTTTCAATTGAAAAAGCATGACTTTAATGAACACTAAATATGGAAGAGTGGAAAAACTTTTCTTTCATGTTTCTGTTTTGTTTCATATTTTTATTTTCAAAATTTCAAGTTTTGATTTTAGTCATAGATTTGATTATTTTATTTTATGGTAGAAGCATTTTTATTTTTTTGTTCATTTATTTGAACATGTAATATATTTTTAATAAATGACTGTGTTGACAATATGACTCTAAAATTCATATAATATGATCTCAAACAAAATTATTATGTTTTTTGGTATAAAACCGAATAAACCGAAAACCGACGGTATATAAACCGAACCGAACCGAAGTAAATATGGATTTGGAATGGTAGTTATATTTTACTAACCGAAATACCGAAAACCGAAAAAACCCGAACCGAAACCGAACCGATATCCGGATTGAACACCCCTAGTTCTAACAGATCCGGAGGAATTATTATTTATATTTTATAGTGACTATTCTAAATATATTTTCTATATATATCTCACCTTCTCATTCATTTCAGATAACGGTAGTATCTATACTTCCACATCAATTTTGACACGTGGCGATCAAACATCCATATACTCCTGAAGCAATCCAATAAATATTTTAAACTTATCCAACCTTATCTTAGCCAAAAGAACTCGCTCTCCTCCAATAATTACTTCTCAGCTTCGCCTCATCATCACTCCGATAAACACACATACATCTAAAGACTTGTCGTAATGGCAACTTCTCTCAAAGCCACCACCGCAACTTTTCTTCAGCCGGCGAAGATCGCCACTTCTTCTCCTTCTCGCAACGTTCATCTCCGATCTAACCAAACCGTGGGCAAGTCCTTTGGCCTAGAATCTTCACCTGCTAGACTCACTTGCTCTATCCACTCTGACTTCAAAGACTTCGTTGGAAAGTGCTCTGATGCAGCCAAAATTGCTGGTTTCGCTCTTGCCACCTCTGCTCTCGTTGTCTCGGTATATGTTCACATTCTCATCAAGAACATAAACTTAACAAAATCTATAGGCCTTTTGTATTATGAACAAATAAACATTCATAATGGATTTTAAATGTTTATATCATAGACATGGATAAACCCATTTATTACTGATTATTTTTGAAGTTTCTATAATATACGATCATTGCAATAGATGTAGGTTTAGTTGAATATTCTATGGAAATTAATAAACCTAGGGTTTTTAATATATTTGGTTAAATGAAGGGGGCAAGTGCGGAGGGAGCACCAAAGAGGTTAACGTACGACGAGATACAGAGCAAGACCTACATGGAGGTTAAGGGGACTGGTACCGCGAATCAGTGTCCCACTATCGACGGTGGCTCTGAAACATTCTCATTCAAACCTGGTAAGTACACCGGCAAGAAATTCTGCTTCGAGCCTACTTCCTTCACCGTCAAGGCAGATAGCGTCAGCAAGAACGCACCTCCGGATTTCCAAAACACCAAGCTCATGACCCGTCTCACTTACACACTCGACGAGATCGAAGGACCCTTTGAGGTTCGTCTTCACTCACTTATTTCGAGGTGTTGCTTCTTACGCTAGAAACAGGAAAGTTAACTTGTATTGTTCATTTAATTAACAGGTTAGTTCAGATGGAAGCGTGAAGTTCAAGGAAGAAGATGGGATCGACTACGCAGCAGTCACAGTCCAGCTTCCGGGAGGAGAACGCGTGCCGTTTCTCTTCACGGTGAAACAGCTCGAGGCTTCAGGCAAACCCGACAATTTCAGTGGCAAATTCTTAGTTCCTTCGTACCGTGGCTCGTCTTTCTTGGACCCTAAGGGACGTGGTGGATCCACTGGCTACGATAATGCAGTGGCTTTGCCTGCGGGAGGTAGAGGTGACGAGGAAGAGCTGTCGAAGGAAAACGTCAAGAACACCGCTGCTTCGGTCGGAGAGATCACTTTGAAGATCACGAAGAGTAAACCGGAGACAGGAGAAGTGATCGGAGTGTTTGAGAGTCTGCAACCGTCGGATACTGACTTAGGTGCTAAGGTACCAAAGGATGTGAAGATCCAAGGGGTTTGGTATGGCCAGCTTGAGTGATTGTCCTAATCCGAATCTGTTTGTCAGAAGCTGTATTGAAACCTCTTTTTATATTAATGAAAATGCTCGATAGATAAATAATATGTCAGCAAATAATTTGATGGATTAAGTCTCAGTTAATCAGTTCTCTAGTTACAAGCTTACGTACGCGCGAATTAAATGAACCAAAGAAGATTCAGTTACGTATTGGTTAGAAGACATAATGATTTCTTATGAAAATAGAACTTTATAGTCTGTAAGAACTTGAACATATATGCTCGAGTTATTTCCTTTATTTATTAGAAAAATAAGATTAGGTGCATTCGAGTTGGGTGTATTTCCTTTATTTATTAGAAAAATAAGATTAGGTGCATTCGAGTTGGGTGTGTAATGGTATGTTTCAGTATCGTCGATGAGTATGATTAATATATTCTTTAATTTTCTTTTTATCATTAATTCGAAGTTGACTAAGGTTTTGAGTGTTTAAAAAAAAAAAAGACTAAGGTTTTGTATTTGATTATATGGTTGGAATAGCGCATAGAGCTGTATGGTGTCAATCTTTGTATACACTATAGTTTTATACTTTTATATATAAGAAAATATAAAAAATGGAGAATGTGCCGGGATCGTTCGGCACAGGCTTCAGTTTCGCTCTCCGTTCCGGCCAGATCTTTGGATCTTCCACTTTGCTCATATTCATGTGCTTGCATTACGATTCCTATGACTTCAATACCTTCTGGTAACCCCTCCCTCAATCTTTGGAGTTTACCTTCGTTATTATATTGACATGCTTACTTTATAGATAAGAATCATAAACAATCATAGGACAAGAATGTACTCTTTAACTTTTTTTACTCTTGAACATGTCCCCTTTATAGTGTTACTGTGAAATAAATTTTACCGATTTATACAGACAACACGTTTCAAATAAAATTGGTCCACTTGCTCAACATTTCGCTTTGAGATTTACGCTTTTTTCCTTGATCGTGCATGTGGTAGTGAGCCGATATTTCCCCTCAAACTTAATAAGCCCAATGATCTGACCATTTTCAGATTAAAACACTAATTGATTGATTGTAGATATTTCTTAGTCCAATAATTTAAGATAAACTCCCTTAGATAGCATAATATTTTTGTTTATCATAAATATAGTACACAAAAGTTAAAATGACCATCCACTACCGGTACATCCATTATTCTACTATTCCACCTTAATTACGATTAACCAAAGAGTTATAACCGAATGTATGACGAAAAAGGTAAATACACTTTTGTGACATAGGTAGCCAAATCAATTCTCTCAAGCCTTTCACATATACCAGAAAGCGGGATGTTACAATTCATCCCCACTCAAAAAGCGCAAGGCACCATGACAGGTCTCAAGACGCCTCTCGGACGAGAACCGAGATAGCTAATCAGCTCTTATACCACTTCGTAACACGCCGTTTTCAAGAGAAGAAGAGACATGTGTTACAATATCCTGACCGTCCACTGCTAATAAACCACCCACGCCCGCTCACTCGGCATGTGGGCCTCATCTCATCGATCGAACGATGCGTTAATTTTTCTAGAAGCTCGAAATCATTGTTTACCGACTCTGCAATCATCACATAACTTTTCTTCCGTGCTTTAGCCTCACTTCCACGGTATCGTAAATCACTTTCCGATAGTCACCTATCCTTCAACTACTCCAGCTCAAGCACGATTAACCTTGAAGTTCTAAACGGATGCATGAAGGAAAAAATAAGTGCACTTTAATGACATAGGTAGTCAAATCAATTCTCTTAAGCCTTTTTATATATACCATAAATTGGGATGTTCTAATTCCTTTAATATTTTAGCAAATTATGGCATTTGACCCCACTAATTTATGTTTATGTTGTCATAAGCCCCAATTAGAAAAAATATTTTTATAGTATCATATATTATCAAGTTTTAATATCAAAATTATATATTAGGACCCTAGTATAAAATATTTCTAGTTCTTCCACCGTTAAGGACTCAAATATTGTCTCATGTATATCATTTTGTTGCCTTTAAAGGTGTGACGAATACTTTTGCAAAGCAGAAAGAGAGTCAAGTCACCGCAAGAAACCTTCTGCTTACATAGCGTCCCTGAGGTGGAAACCTAGGGCCTTTGTGGTGTTTAGGCAAGACCCTGGGCAAATGATGGGTTCTTACACCCAAGAAATTAGTGACCTTTGCATTTTCCTAAGCAAGAGTGAGGCATTTTACGTCTCTGCTACCGAATATCCCGGACTTAAACCTAATTCCGTCTATTTTGCAAGCTTGTTTACAAGGTTTGGTTTGTACGACCTTTCATCCAACACTTCCATGACCTCATCCATCCGCCCCCTTTCTCTAGTTCCTACCACTGGCTTGACCCTCTCCAGTGAGTTTCTAAGCTACCATCATATTAGTTATTAGTTCTAAGTTTGTTTCCACATAACATTTTTTATTATACAATTTGATTGGTGGGAATCATAAATATAACTTAGAGCATCTTTATTGGTAGATAATTTACCAAAGTATTCAGTAATAGTTTATTAGTTAGTATTGCTTAATAATGTAATTAAATTTTTAACATAAAAAGAACTGACAATTTATATTTTGACTAGGGCTGGGCAAAAACTCCAAATCCGAAAACTAAACCTAATCCGATATGAAAATAGTACCGAACCCAAATAAAAGTGGTTAAATATCCTAACGGGTTCAAAATTGGTATTTAAAGAAACGAGACCGAATCCAACCCGAACCAAAATATTTGTCATTGTCAAAATAATATATAAAATTTGTATATTTTATACTCCCTCTGTTTCTTATAGATCCATTTTTTAGAAAAAAAAATTGTTTCAAAAAGATATATTTCTTACATTTTCAAGACATTAATTAATAAAAAATTGTAGTTTTTAAAAAATACACTTGTGATTAATAAAATTTCATTGGTTAAAAGTTATTGGGAATAGTTAATTAAGAAAAACAAAGTATTGGAAAATACAATTTTAAATGTTTTTTTAATAAGTGTGAAAAAACTATAACTTTGATCTTTTAGGAACGGAGGGAGTATATTAAAACAAAAGTCATGACTTTAATCCATGTGTGATTTTTTTTTTTAAAATAGACCCTTACTAGAAATCAGTTATCATTCATTTATTACTAATTATATGGTTTAACTTATATAATTGCTAATAAAACGACTCCTACAAAACTGGCTTGGTTAACAAACCAACATTAGATTTCTTAATAAATTATACATTAGATCTAGCGTGGTATAATTGAAGCTGATTGACATATGATTGGTAATCGATTCCACCTAGCTACCATCATATACTTGCATTTTAACCATTTCATAGATCTTGACCATCGTATACTTGCATTTTACTAGCTGTATAACCTAGCTGTATAAACATAAACCATTTTAACCATTTCATAGACTAATACATTTTCTTACTGTTTTAGAGTTTTGGTATGTTATACATGCTGTTCATGTAATAAACAAAACCAACTCTTATCAATTAAAATAGAAATGATGACTTTTTTCATGTGTGATATTTTTATTTAGATCATCATTTAGAAACTTTATTAAATGTATTTCCTTAATACTAATAAAATATAAAATTTATAATTATTTAAATCATAATATCTTTTGATATCTTTTAAATTAAAATAAAAATATCTATATTTAAAAATTCTAACAAATCTTTTGAAAAAGATTATAACAAGATCTTAACTGTCAAAATTCTACATAAATAATTTTATCATATATATATACTGTTATCTTTTATAACATGAAAAAAATAAAATCATGTCATATTTTATCTATTTATAATAACATCAACCGTTTTAAAAGAAAACCATTATATGGAACTAAATATGATAAAATTATTTTAAATTGATAAGTTAATATATTTTATTTTCATAAATATAAAATATTTTATGCTAAAATATAATATGTTTGTTAGAGATAATCTTGAAGTTAACTTGGGAATCAAGTTAAACTAATCCTATTCGAGTTATGTTTAGGTTAGGAAGTCCTAATGAGTTTAGGAACTTTAGATCTCTATATAAAAGGAGTTGCTGAGTTGTGGCAACACTTGTGAGCTTAGAGATTGTGTGTGTGAGATTAAGGTTTTGAGATATTTTCTTTAAGATTAATAAAGCGAGTTATACTTTATTAAGCGTTCATATACAATCATTAAACTTATATTTGGTATCAGAGCGGTTGACGAGAAATTTGCAAGAATACCGAAATACCCTTCGAGAGATGGATGGTATCCTATGAGTTAGGAATGAGAGGTGTGTAGCAGATATCGAGTCAGAAGATCCTGGAAGTCAGTTGTGGGACACGAGATGAATGTGATCCTTAGTTTGAAGGGGAGAATGTGGTATAACAAACTAAGTCCCACATTGGAGAATTAGACAAAGAGTGTCTAATATATAAAGAGATGTCCAACTCTAATAGTACGAGACCTTTTGGGATGGAAACCAAAAGTAAATCCATGCGGACCTGCTTCTTAAGCCCAAAGTGGACAATATCGTACTAATCGGAGAATAGAGAGTTGGACATGGGGTTTAACAATCCCAACAATGTTGGTAGAACATTTTAACATCAGTAAACTATATAATACATGTATAAAATTAACTTATCTTAAAATTGTATATATACAGTAATTAATTATCTAAAATGAATAAACATAAAAAATTGCTTTCTTTGAATTACGGATCAAGATCATAATAAATTAATTACAAAATAATTTTTTGAATATGTGTTTTTGTGAATAAAACAATTGGTTTTAGAATCAAACACAAAATCAATATGACAAATATATAATAAAAAGCAATATATATGTGATGATTTGAAATAATTAATTTACAGCAAATTATTTTTAAAATTACTGTATTTGAAAAAAATGTATACATATTCAAATATATAAATAACCTTAAAAATATATACCAATTATATAAACTAATATATATATATATATAAATTTGAAAATAAATACCCGCACAGTTGTGCAGGTCCAGATCTAGTAATAATTATAGTTAAGAGATACTGTGAAATGTTTTAATATAGAACAATAATGTAAACTGACCAATAGTGAACGTTATATTTTTAAAACATATCTTCGGTCTTATGTAATAAGAAATAAAAAATAAGTTCAGATAAACCATATGTCTAATATTTTGTACAAGATATTTTAGTGAAAGAAAGGTAAAAGGCCTCTTAACATTTTTGAACAAAATATCAAAAATATATAATATTAACTTTGAAATATAAAAAAATTTCCACTTAAGTTTAAAAATTAAAAATAATTTATGAGAAAATTCAAAGTTTTAAGTATATTTAAGATCATATAATAATAAATATTTTATTATTTATATTTTAGTAAGATATAAGTTTATTAAAGATATGATAAATAAAAACATGTTAATTTATTTATATAAATAGAAACAATTATCACCAAATTTTTTAAATTGGAAAAGATGAAGAAGAATAGAACTTTTTAATTTCAAATTTGTAATAATATTTCAAAAAGTTAATTTTATCTAGTTGTTAGTGTGCCCCTTTAAAAAGGTATCACAACACGGTTTGAGTCCCAGAATGAATATGTATATATATATATATATATCAAAACGATGTTGTCTTATCTTGTTAACGTTGACTAACTTTTGTTAGAGTCAATGTAGATTTATGCACATTTTAAGAAGTTCATGTAGTTTTTTTTGAATTATAATTGAGTTGAGGTCGGTTTTAGCACTGACTATTTGTTCGGGTTCTATTTGGCACGACTGAGAATGTTGGGGTCGAAATTGGTACTTTTCCTGGTATATCAAAACAACGTCGTTTTATTTTGTTAACGATTGACTAACTTCTGTTAGAGTTAATGTAGATTTAAGCACGTTTTAAGAAGTTTAGATAGTTTTTTCGAATTATAATCGAGTTGAGGTTGTATTTGGTACGATTTAAATTGTTGGGTCGAAATTGGTACTTTTCCCATGTAATACAATACAAAATATGTACATTCACACACATTAATAGACGTGTGTACTATATATATATACTAGAGGTTTGTCGGCGCTACGCGCCGGTTTTTCAAATATTATTTAGGTATTTTAATACATATTTTAAATATATGATTTAGTTGTTAACACAGATTTATGTGATTTTATAAATTTATGAAAAAAGCATGGTATCTTAGAAAATAAACTATTTATCGAAGATATGTTAATTTTACTATCCTATCAGCATAACTGATGTTACTTTTGTATTAAATTTTTTATACTTGAAAGACTTTATAATTAATTAGATATGTTTTTATATTTTAAGAAAAGATACACATGCCTGCATCTTAGTTATCTTACAATTATCATTTCAAAATTAGAAAGCTGATTAGTTTTTTCAAACTAAATTTCTAATAGAGCCCAAACCAAGCAAATATTATTAAGAATATTATAATCACACACTTAAGTAAACTATTATACTTCAATATCATCAAGAGGAATGCATTAGAATCGATAGAAAAATATATAGCTTTTTTGATTATTTAAGTTAGGAAAACATAGTTTTTACAAAGCATGATGAATGATCTAATATGCGAAAATATGATGTGTATTTTGTGTATAGCGTTAGCAGAACATGTAATTTTCACATAGACTCTTACTTCAGGCTCATATACATATATTAATTTTGTTTCATATATGCACTGAAAGAAAAAATTTAGTCTGAGTTATTTTATTTATTTGATATTTTAAAGCCTTTTTAGACTGAGATGAATCTTCTGCATGGAATTGTACTATTATTTTTTGTTTTATTTTTGATTTATTTTTGTTATTTCATTTTATTATATTTGTATCATATAAAATTTTAATTTTCTTTTTATGGAATTTTTTCAATAGTAAAAATAATGTTTGTTTTTAAAGTGTAATAGTTGAATTGTTTATTATTTGAATGGAGTTATTATTTTTATTATGATATAAGCTTAATTAATAAATTTGGCCTTCATCATACGACAAAAATATAAATAATTAACATCTATATTTTTATTAAGTTGTATATCGACAATGAGATATGATAGTAAACATACCTAAAATCTTAAAATTAGATAAATTATTGTTAGTTAGATAAACATATTTCTTTATTTATCGTTTATTTTGCGTCATCATTTGAAATCAGATGAAATTTTATTTTCAATTTTCAGATTACTAACCAGTTTCTTATTTGAAGCCAGTGACCATGTTCTCTCCCCCTCTCGTTTTTAATACTAAGGTTTGCTTGCAAATTTTTTTTAAAACATATTAGCTTTATTTGGTTACAAAATTTGTTGTGACATTCATAGATGTTCCGAAGCATATAACAAACCCTAACACATTGCGTAATCTTATTGTGAAGAGAAGTCAACGACATCTAAAAAGTGCTAAAATAATACATTTTTTACTTTCAATTTGTTAATCTTAACTTAAGAAACTTATTTTATTATTATTATCTATGTAATAATAATCAAGAAGCAGAAATGAGTGAGTACTGTGAAGGTTCTGACATATTTAAGGGCTCCAAGAAGCGTTTCTTCTTGGGGTCACTTCCGCATCAGGTTCATAAGAAATTGCCTATGTTCTTTCTTTGCCATGCCCTCCAGGACGCTGACTGGAGTTTGGAACCAAATATCAAAACCTTGACAGAAGACTTAAACACTATTAGAAAAGTCAGGGAGCTGTACAACACCATGTTATATCTGTAGACGTGAGGCCAATAGTAAGTATTGAGACACGTTCAAAAGCTTGTTGTTGTTTGTTTCTCGTGTGTGGTATGGTCATCGAAGAGTGATAATGCCAACAAAGATAAGCGCCCCTTGGAAGCTTCAAATTCACATAGACATCAAATTATATACAAAATCTGGAATTTCTCAGAATGAACTTTTGGAGCTAAAACATATAATGTAAAATCTGATCTGTAAATTTTAAATCAAGATGCAGTATCATCAAATGAATACACATAAAAGAAAACGAAGAACTAACCCTATCTAATTGACACAGAGGTGAATACTAAGGTTGATGCAGAGCTCGTACATCTAACCGCTATCAAAAGCATTTCTGTGCGAATACATAAGGGGTGCGAGGGGTATATGGTACCTGATGTACATTTCCATAAGATTCTTATTAGTGACTCACATAATCACTTACATGATCAACTGTAAACCAAAATCAGTATTACAGAATCTGGAAATATGATGTTTTATATACCTTGTGGGAACTGCTGCAGATACTTGAGGTGCCAAAACGCTTTCTCAAACCTTCTTCCTGTAAACAAAAGTAAATATCAAAGTGTTCAAAAAAAAAAAGTAAATATCAAAAACCATTTTCTCAAAAATCAGATATTGAGACAAAACAAAAAAAAAACATTGAGGGCTATTTAAAGTGTACTTTGAGTTGATGTAAAGAGCGAAGAATCTGAACAAAACCTTTCCAAGAGTAAAGATACTTCCATTTTCTAGACCAAACCTGAATGACACATAGAATCAGCTCAAACAGAGTGACATGAGCTAACTTTTTCTAAAGAAAGTGAGTGTACCCCGATGCTCTCCAATATATTGGCCACATCATATATACGCAAACGTTCAACTCCTACAACAACCACACAATTTTCTTAGTTTTGGAATCCAAATAAGGTTTAAATCTATTTACAAAAAATTATGAATCTCACTTAATTTGGCCACGGCATCATCGATTCAAAACAAATCAACATCATCTCAGGAAACTGAATCGTACATACAGACAAACGACAATTAAAGTTACACAGAAACTCAATCTGGTGGGAAAATATTGAGAAAGAGAAGGAGAGGTATATGTAAATACTTGGAGAAAGAATGCCTAGAGATTTGTCCATGCCGATGTAGGATTGGAGAGCGAGAGCATCCACATCTTGAGACACAATCGTAGAATCCCTAAACCTCCTCGGCTGTGGTCGAACAGAGACCCTCTTCAAAACAGCAAGAAGATGAAGGAATTCGCCATTGTTGGAGCTGGTAATTAGCATAGATTTCGTAGATTCATCGACGTTAGCATGCAAATATATAGGAGACCTACCGCCGGTTATGTATGAAGAGTGGGGCGAGTGGGATGAAGCATGTTAATAGTCGGAAAGAAGAAAATAAATGGGTATCGAAGACGTTACATGAAGTTAATCGGATTCGTCGAGATGAAAGGGACTACATTTTGTGCTCAGATACACCAAACTTGGGCTTGGACACAAAAAACCTGATATAAGCCCAAATAAAATATTAGGTCTTGGTATAAACGTTGGAGAGTCCATAATGGTTTAGAGAACGATTTGAGTACGAAAAAATTGGTTTCATTAAAGTTTTGTTGTGGTAACAAGTGGCAGAAAATGCCCTATGCATATTGATGATGTGGCTTCATGAGGAGAGAGTATACTCAACTTTATTATATAAGATATATATATATATTTTTTTATATTTTTTTTTGGCAAATACTGTATATATATAATCTTTGTATCCTTTGGTCAATGCATTAAACACAAAATGGATCATTCGCGACGGCTCACATGGTTAATTATTTTCCTTTAATTGTCTTATATATATATGCAGCTCACTGAGATACAGTTACACCTAGATATTTAAATAAATGTTGTTTGTTAGTGCAAGACAATTAAGGTGGTAGATTAGACCTTATATTATACTATTTACAAAACGTTGGAAGAAGACTTTTGGTTCTATAAATTAAACTCATTTGCAACTATCAAGAGTAACCCACAACACAAACAAACAAAAAGGAGCAAACGTTTATCGATAGAGACTATGCAGATTACAAGACCACATGCTATCATGTTCGCTAGCCCAGGAATGGGCCATGTCATCCCGGTGATCGAGCTTGGAAAACGCTTAGCCGGATCTCATGGCTTCCAAGTCACTATCTTCGTCCTTGAAGCCGACGCAGCCTCCGCTCAGTCTCAATTTTTCAACTCACCTGGCTGCGATGCAACACTTATTGACGTCATCGGCCTCCCGACTCCAGATATCTCCGGTTTAGTGAACCCATCAGGCTTTATCGCGATCAACCTTTTGACCATGATGCGTGAGACCATACCAACCCTCCGGTCTAAGATCGAGGAGATGCAGCACAAACCAACGGCTTTGATCGTAGACTTGTTCGGTCTGGACGCGTTACGGCTCGGTGGTGAGTTCAACATGTTGACTTATGTCTTCATCGCTTCGAACGCACGTTTTCTCGCGTTGACTATGTATTTCCCAACGCTGGAGAAAGACGTTGAAGAGGAGCACATAATAAAGAAGAAACCCTTGCCTATGCCTGGATGTGAACCGGTTCGGTTTGAGGACACTCTTGAACCATTCCTTGACCCAACCGACCATATATACCGGGAGTTCGTTCCTTTTGGTTTAGTTTTCCCAACGGCTGATGGTCTTATTGTGAATACATGGGAAGATATGGAGCCCAAAACTTTGAAATCTCTTCACGACCCAAAGCTCTTGGGTGGAATCGCTCGTGTACCGGTTTATCCAATTGGTCCTTTATGCAGACCGGTTGATCCACTGAAAATTAACCATCCGGTTTTGGATTGGTTAAACAAGCAACCTGAGGAGTCCGTGCTTTACATCTCATTTGGAAGCGGCGGCTCTCTCTCAAGTAACCAGATAACGGAACTGGCTTGGGGGCTCGAGTTGAGCCAGCAACGGTTCGTTTGGGTGGTCCGTCCCCCCGTAGACGGTTCAGCTAGCAGCGAGTATTTATCTACTAATAGCGGGGAAGTACATGATTATCTACCAAAAGAGTTTCTTAGCCGGACTAACGAGAGAGGCCTTGTGGTCTCTTCATGGGCTCCACAAGCCGAGATCCTAGCCCACCAAGCCGTCGGTGGGTTTTTTACTCACTGTGGTTGGAACTCGATTCTTGAAAGCGTAGTTAGCGGCGTTCCAATGATTGCCTGGCCGCTTTTTGCGGATCAAAAACTGAATGCAACGTTGCTCAACGAGGAGCTAGGAATCGCCATCCGGTCTAGAAAGCTAATGTCGGAGGAAGTGGTTTCGAGGGTGGAGATCGAGTCGTTGGTGAGAAGGATTATGGTGGAGGAGGAAGGTTGTGAGATGAGAGAGAAAGTGAAGAAGCTGAGGGACACGGCGGAGAAGTCGGTGAGTTGCGATGGTGGTTCATCGCATGAGTCGCTATCGAGAGTGGCTAACGAATGCGACCGTCTTTTGGAACGAGCTAGAAATGCTCGTGGTGCCTAGAAATGCGTACCGTATTGGACATTCAACTACGTAAAGTTTACTGTTTCTGGAATATTGTGCTGTGTTTTCTTGTCTCGCCAGATACCTCATGCTACATGCTATCACGTTTTGTTCAGGTGCTTATCGCGTTAGTGTCACTAATGTATTTACATTGTATAAATAAATAATATGTGTTGAATTTGTATTGTTATGTGTTTACCTTTCATCTCTAAATCTGCCGTTCTTCTTTTAGTTTAAACTTGTCTTTGTTCAAACACAGTCTTCGGTTTGAGTTATCAAAAAAAAAAAAAAAAAAAAAAAGTCTTCGGTTTTCAACAAAAAGGTTTTATGGTCTTTTTTTTTTTTTTGTCACACAAGGTTGTATGGTCAATCTGAAACGTAGATTCATTTTTACCCAAATAAACCTGAAACGTTAAAAATGGTTTCTTTAACTCTGATGTTGACATGTTACATGGTGTCCAAAACCAATATGAGATGGTAACTGCATTAGTTATATTAAAATTTTCAGTCGGCTAATCTTTGGTAAACTTCTAAGAACATTATCATTGGAAAGTTTCGTGAAAAAAGAGAAAGTGAGAAAGAAGTTCAAATGAAAATCTTTAAGTTTTCCATAGAATTTATGAGACTCATTTCTTGTATTGTTTTTATATATTTTTTTAATTTAACACTTAGTTTTATAATTACATTAATTGAAATAATAATATTTGTTTATTTGAGATTCTCGAAAAAAATTCATGGGAGTGCTCTTACGTAATTATATTACTACAATAATCAAGCTAGTAGTAAAATAGTAAAAGTCACTTCTAAGTTAATGGGGTGAGTAGCTCAGTTTTGTCATTTACTTACTTTTCATCTAACATTATAAATGTTTAGATATTAATGTTCTTTACTAAGGAATCTTTTTGATCTGGTTAATTAATGAAACTTCAATCTGATTGGAACTGAGATTAAGAAAAAACAAATAATAGAGTCGTTCGGACGTGACAGTTCCTCTACTTTTGATCGTTTTGGGATATGCATGAGACTATTTAAACTGCAGATATGTCTCTTACTAAATCAAAACATATATTAATGTTACTTCAAACACGTATTTTAAGAAATGACGTGTATCATAGTATATTACTCGCAATTTATGTTTTAATTTTCTAAAATATATTTTTTATATTTTTAATGCATTTTTAGTAAATCACAATGATAAGTTAATTAGGTTTATTGAGATTGGCTAAAAAAACGTGAGAATAGTTAGAAACAAAATAATACATTTATATTTAAAAATATTTTATTAATATATATGAAAGCTCAAAATATACATATTTTTGAAACGAAAAGAGTATAAGATATTTACCCCTCCCCTAACAAATATTTTATCAATTTATTATCATGCATAAAGCATTATCAAGCATTATCAACCTTAGATAAAAAAATTTGAATATCAGAAAATTTGGAGTCGAAACCCATATTCTCTCCCAAACCCAGAACTAAGGGGGTGGTAGTGAATTCAGGAATTTGAAAGAACTCACAAGTAATAATTTTTGCGGTATTTTAAATGATTTTATGAGATTTTAATGCAATTGTCTAATTCTTATGTTTATCTTTTGCCATAGAATTTAAATGAATGTAAATAAATTTGATGGAACTCAAATGGTAATACTAAGCTATGAATGATAACGAAAAAATCCACAACTAGTAGTTAACTCTTGGAAATTTTTTTACCAAAATAAAACACTTGGGAAATTTTTAGTTTTTGTAGATAGATTTTTTTACTAAAGGAGTCTTTTTGGGTGAACTAGCCCTGAGCATTCGGATTGAGTGGAACTGATGACACATTTTATCTTATATCAAAGTGCTGAAACTTGTTTTTTTTTGGATATTCGGGTACCGTTTGGTTCTCGGGTTTGATTCCGGTTCCGATTCAGTTATTCAGATATAGAAATATAAAAATGATTAGAGTATTTGAGTCGGTTTCGTTTTGGTTTCAGAAAATTCGGTTTGGTTAATAGTTCAGTTTTTCGGTTCCGGTTCTGGAAGAGGAGAGACGTGGAATTGGGCTGGTGTGGGTAATATGTTTTCTAAAGACGTAGTGAGTTACCGTGGGGTCAAGTTGGTTCTAAAAAAACAAATCTTATAACATAAAGAAGAAGGCAACTCTCTTTTTAGGCTGCCAGCGCAACAAATAGAGCGAGGAGCTTGCGACACCTGTCCTTACATCGCAACTCCGCGTTTCATTAAAAAAAAAAGAGAATTTGTGGGCTTTTTGGATTGAGAATTTGATAATCCAACCCATTACCAGAAACCCTATTCATCCCTTCTCCGCCGCACCTCCGCCGTCACTTGCCATCGTCTGCGCCGGGACATAACACACATCCGTCGTGTGCTTCACACAAGAACCTCTCTCCAACTGCGCGGTGATGAGCACAACCTTAGCACCGCACGATTTCGCGATGGAGCAAATCACATCGACGGTGGAGAATCCTCCGGGACTGGCTTAGGCAATGAGGAGATCGGGAGATGAGATCGGAGGCGTGGTCACGTCGGAGACTAATTGAGAGGAGAGGCCGAGGTGGAGAGACGCATCGCGAAGGCTTTCACTTTCAGCATGAGGCCTTCTCGCCCGACGCCATGGAAGAAGACGCGAGCGCTGCGGTGGGAGACTCCGGTGAGCTCCGTCAAGAGGAGATCCAACGGTGGTGGGTATGGATCGGTGGGATGACTATTATCGCCGTTGAGATTCTGCCGTCAGTCTATTGTTTGTCGGTTGCGTATATAAACACACATGACCTGGTGAGAACGTAAGCGGGATCCTTTTCTTTACAAGAAATTAGAGCTTTTGTTATTTGCTTAGGTACCTCTAACTCTACAGATGAACAAATTAATGATTTGTTGTACGCTGATCCATCGTTTCAATCTGCAGGCTATGCTTATCCAAGGGTCAATCAACGTGTACCGTTTTAACACCTTCAGTGAAGGCTCGGTTTATGAGTAAGTGTTTTTGATGTCGCCGGAAGCAATCCGAACATCAAGTTTGGTGATGCGCCTGTCTCTACTAGGTTCACGGAACATACCGTCTTCGTTGGGCTTGCGGAAACGAGAGAGCCGATCCATGGAAAGGTTTTGGTTCTGCAATTACAACCACCTCATGTTATTTGCCAAGACCAACACTGGTTTTCCATGTTTGAATTGTTTACCATATAATGATTATATATTTCACTGCCAAGTAGCCTTAATAGTTGTTTTGGTTAGCAGTATTAAAACGATTTAGGGGCATTAAAACGATTTAAAAAGAAGAGACCCAGAGTACTCAACGTCTCATGACAATCACAAGGAGGTAGATGACAACTCTGCTGTTTTTTAAATTACCCCCATTACGCACAATTGCGACTTGCACGTTTGTTCAAGGATTAAAAACATGGTTTTTGGCCTCTGCAGGCACTCGACAGTCTGCCTGAGTGTATTTGACAACTAAAGGCGCTACTCTGATGTAGAACTAAAAATGGTTGTTGAAACAAATATATACCCAAAGTTAGTTGGAGGTAAGAACGAACTCTCTGTTAAACTTTGTACACTAAGGTCTTGGGGTTAAGTTGTGGTCGTGTTCAATACATTAGTGAACAAGTTTTTATAAAAAAAGTCTACCCTAAGTTTGAGGAAGCTCCTGATTCACGCTAAGTTGCTATATATTGACGCCTGACCACATTTAAAATCGGCACAATAATCAGTCACATAACCTCTTTGATTGCAGGCAGGCTGTTCATCAACGCTTCTTTTGGTACTCATTCAGATCCATAGAACATTCCGGTCAGATATAAAGACCGAGAGACACCACTGGCTGGCCGAGTATCATGAGTGGAAAAAAGAGAGGTTCAAGAGATACCAGTGAAGTATAAAAAACCCGGATGGTGACAGATACATACTGCAAACCAGAGATTCTTTTGCATCTTGCAGGGAGATTGGTAAGGTAATTGAATAAGACATGACTGTTCTTATTTTTGGTTTACCAATTTCAGGAACTTATGATCCTGATTTCTGGAACTAGATGGTTTCTTTTGTTTTCTTGCAAACCGATATTGTAATATATTCTAGAGAACCACAGCGTTACATGCTCATTAGAATATATACGAACAGACGGACGAGAAAGAAAGTGGTTCAAATCAGTCTTCACCAAAACTTGGGATTAAAATTAATGTTTTGGGATTAAAATTAAAGTGGCTGATGGAATTTAAGAGAAAACAGAGCAATGAGACACACCTAATATAACACTCAAATGATTTCTTTGGGCACAAGTAACTGCTATGTGTTGGGAACTTTTAGTGACGTTTGATCCTTCAATGTAAAAGCAAAAAATATGCACATTTAGGGGGTTTTGGGTGATCCACCTTCTCTTATTCTCAAGTATCACAAATGTGAAAGTGGATTTAAATTTGATATACTCAGATGAACATAATTTCATAACTGTCATAGTCATAGTGGTACAAAAAGAAATTTCTAACATTAATCACTTTTTCAAAAAGAAATATATATGTATATATTTGTGGTTTAATTTTTTTTTTTAAAAGACAAATTTGTGGTTTAAATATTGTTTGGTATTCACAACTTTAACCCAACTAGGAAGAGAGTTAAAAGGGTATAAACAAACTCTTTAATCTTCAAAACTTAATGATTCTAAAACCAAACGAATTTTAAATCAATTGTAAACTTAACAATTATTTTACATAAGAACTTAAATAACCAACATAGAAGAGTATTTCGATAATAATTAAAATTTAATTGAATTTTATCATCTTGCTCACAATTATATATATATATATATAGGATTTTCAGCTGTAAAAACAATAAATTGTGAGTTTTAATCATTTAAATGATTATAAATTATATAGGATTATAAAACGAATTGTAAATGATTAAGATTGTTAAAAATATATATATCTTTTCTTCCCCATATTATGATATTATCATTTTTGCATTAAAGTGTCGCTTTGTTGATATGTGACCATAAGAAAGTATCTCTATTTATGTCTACATCATAAATAATCTTTGTAGCTAACAATGCATAAAATAGTTATGGTTTTCTATTACCATTTTGGTTTAGCCTAAACTTTGGTAGTAAAAAAAAAACAATTGTGGAATTCATTATTTTTCAAATTTTTGTTGATGTGAGTATGAAGAAACAACATAAATATATATTTTCAAATATAATAATACATAAATATACAACCTAACATGTTATTTATAAATATTAAACAGTAACAATTAGTATCATATTTTTATGCTACTTGCCTATTTTTTCTTTTTAAAAAAGATAATAAATTAGCTTTTAATTTCAATTTTTTTTAAATTATTAATTTTAAGAAGAAATGTATTAAAACTCCATTAAATTCAAGAAAGAAAATATTGTGAAGAAAGTAAAATAAATATAATTTTATGAATTGTTTTAATATAGTAACAAATGTATAATTTCTATGAAAGTAAAATTTGTAGTGAAAATATAATATAAATAAACCAAAGTTTCATTAAATTTTTAAATAATTTTATTATTTTGTTTCTTTGCTTACCCGCCCGTAGGGCGGGTCCGACCCTAGTCCCTTCATAAAAGCAAGGAATTGATCCTTTGCATTTTACATTACATTTTCCATTAAATTCCTTTCAAATAACATTCCTATTCAATATACCAAATATTGAATAACACTAGAATTTAAATGAATTGGTAAAATACATAATTGAAGAAAACAAGAATTTGAAAGAATTGATCAAATACACAATTGAATAATACTACAATTTAATTGAAACCATAATTCCTTCAAATTCATATTAAATTTCTAAATCCAATACCCCCAAGTATGTAATATTAGTTTTGTCATAATGGTCACTCAAACTGAGAAAGTCAAACACAATGTCCATGAATTTTTTCTAGCTGAGTTAATGACTTCTGGTTATCCACCCTGTAATAATACCCAGTTTGATATATTACAAACTGACTTTGGTGATAGTTTTTTGATAGAATTTGTTACAAGTGGATGCAGATTTCAGTTACTACAAAAGGTTACACACTATGGAATGGAACCACCTAGAATTGTGAATTTTGGATATGATTGGTCATGCAATTATTAATTATGGTTTATGACTGTTGAATTCAATTTTTCAAGCTTTAGTGTGATCAGGAATTGTTGAAATTTTTTTATTCATGTTTGTTTATTTCTCCCAAGAAATAAGGAAGAATAGATCATCTCATCTAAAAACTAATTATAAACTTGATTATAAAATTTAGTTTTAAAAGGAAAAAAACGAGATTGTAAAAGGTATACATATAATTAATTATCGGTTTGATTATCCTCTATATTAAAAGAGAATAATAGAAAAGTACACTTTAAATTTAACCTTAGTATCATATGATATATTACAAGATATTCCTTATAAATTAAAAATAAGTTATAAAATACCATTAAGGCTAATTATGTCTTTTGTTATTGGGCCAAAATTTGTGGAACCTACATAAATGAATTATACGAAAAAATAAAGATAATATTAATACATTTGTCAACGAACTATAGTTTTCTTTTTCAGAACACTTTGTTAATTAATATAATGTTTTTATGATAATTGTTTATAGCTTTCAAAATTAGTTATATGGCGATTCTTCTCCTTTTCAGGTTCGCTTTGGGTTTCTTGGGTAAATAGAGAGTTGCTGCAAAAAGGGTTCATTTTGGGTCATTACCACAGGGAGTGGAGGATCATGGCCTTGGCGTAAAGTTCTAAAGCTCATACCACAAGCATTATCTTTCCTTAGAGTCGAGGTACGAGATGGTTCTTCAACATATTTCTGGTTTGATGACTGGCTAGGTCTGAGAAAACAGATTCATAGAACATGGAGATTAGGTCTTCATTACTTAGGCACCCGTGGTAATGCCACTGTTTCAGAGGCAGTTACCGAAAAGAATTAGGGAATGAGGAGCAGAGGCAAATGAGTCTATAATCATATCTATGAGAGGATTGAAAGTGTTGAAGTACGCAGGCCAGTCTCGGAAAGGACATTGTTTTATGGAATCATAGTGATGATGCTTACAAGGATCATTTTTCTGCAGCAAACACATGGGAACTTACTCGGGTTAAAAGTCATAAGGTTTATTGGTATCGGTTAGCGGTCCTAGAAATCTGTGGGCTAGAAACCAAAAATAATTATTTGGCCGATTAGGTTCAAACTCATGACCTCATCAAGTTAACAATAGTCTGTTACCAAGTAGGCTGATGGAAGTTTTAATAAAAAATCAGCCGGATTTTTACTTAATATTTCGTGGCCGGAAGCATTGATTTGGCTCGCTTCTGTCCAAGGCCGGCTCTGAGTGGAGTCTTACACATGGCTGTACGTGTTGCGGGGAATGTAATGAAAGTAGAGATCACTTGTTCTTTGCTTGCCCCTTTACCTTTACAATCAGGACTTTCTTACTGGCAAATCTTTTGGGTTCAAGTGTTACTCTGGATTGGTCGGATACAGTCACAACACACATCAAGCTGGATTCCATCCTCCTGAAGATAGTTTTCCAGATAACAGTTTACTAATTTGGAAGGAGTGAAATTCTCGAAGGAAACAAGGAGTTCTACTGGACACAAGTACTTTGACCAGAATTATTGACAAGACAATTCATACTCGAATTATCTCTCTTTACTATCGTAGAAGTAGGCCCAGTACGAAGCATACGCAAAGGAACCGTTCGTTTAGGGCATTCCGATTTTATATTAGTTGTATGAAGAGCACTATAAAAAAATTGATATGAAATATGTGGGCGTAAATTTGTATTTGAGAATAGGGCATTACAATTTTTTTTTAAAAGGTAGATCTGTCCTGCATGGAAGCCACAAATTGGAAGGTTCACTGCGACGGTGGTTTGAAGTCTACTCGACTTAGCTATTATTTGGTTTTAGCTCACAATTTTAGTAATAATATAGCCACAAAAATTATGGCAATGCTTTTATGTTATATATGGCTTCCATCAATAACATATGTCATAAAGTAAATAATATATTTTTTCAAACACTTTCATGTATTTATACAATAATCACAGAAAAAGAGATAATATTTTGGTCTTGGAAAAATTGTGAGAGCGTTAAAATTTGATAAGTAATTAGAAAAATGGTAATAAATAATATCAAGGCAGAATATATGATTATAAAATTTTGAATAACCATAGATTACAATAGAACATATATTCCTTTATTTGATGTTTAATTACAACTAGATCTGAACCCGTATGTACGTGGGATATATGTTTATTTTTTTAAAAAAATATTTAAACTATAAAATTAGTTATAAGGAAGTATATATATATATAATATCAATTTTAAATATATATATAATATCAATTTTAAATATATAAAATTATTTTAAAAATTATATATTTGTTGAATTTCCTTTTTTGATGAAATGGTACTAATCAAATATTAATAACTTATTATGTTAATTTATTTAAAAATGCAACATCATTAATAGTTTAATTGTACAATTAGTTTTATATGAAATATTACAAATTTTATTAATTTTTGTTTAAAATTTGTGTTCTCAAAAGTTTTGTATGTAACCAAATTAAATTATTTAATATTATATTTTAGAATATTATCTTATTTTAATATATTATATTTCAGTTTGGTGCTTTTATTTTTACTACAAAAATCAAACATAAAATCTTAAAACCAGTATATTATTATTTATTTTGTTTGATAAAAAAGTTAATATGGTAATTTCAAAAAGAATTTAGATGTACTATTTAATATTAAAATTAATTACTGAAATATATATATATATATAACTGGTCTAGATTAAAAATGATAAACAATAAGAAAATATATTTGGCTTTTCTTTGGAATATTATTATTTAGATGTATATTGTTTATTTGTTTATGTTAGGAAAATATCATATATGAGTAAATTTAGGATATTTAGTTCAGTTTCTAATTAATGGTATAACATAGACTTTTGTATTGTAGATAAGAATATGATATGTGGTTAAAAAAAAAGATAAGAATAGGATCCTAAATTAATAGATGATATTCTATGGAGTTTACCAGTTTTTAGCAATGGTATATAAGTGTTTTAGAGTCTATTTATTATATTTTGGAGTCTTTTTAGAGTCTTTACATGTTGAGGTATGTTTTGGAACAATATGATGACTGTGGAGCATTTTAGAGATAGTTATAGAAGAAATTCGTAGCTGTGCTTCGAACCAGCCGAAAGTCAACATCATAGTCAAATGTCGATCGACAAACATCACTTGTCGTCGATCGACATGTTTGTCGATCAACAGCGAAGCGTGAGAAGTGGCCCGCATGTCCTGACCGACGTATAGCCCGTCCCACATCAATTACAAAACTACCTCTGACTGACTTATACCTAATATTTTTGTGCTCTGCTAATGTACACACACTTTTCGTACTTTCATATTTTCATACCACAAATTTTAGGGTTTTTAGTAGGTTGGAGAGAAGATCCAAGACTCCTTCAGAGCTTTCTATGGGAACTCCAGTTTTTTTACCTTATTCTATTATATGTAGTTTATTCAGATTATTATCATGTCTTGTTTGATTATGTCTGAGCAATTCACTTGTTAGATTTAGGATTTAATTAGGGTTATGAAGGATTAGCCAAAACTATAGAATTGCTAACGTGATAGATATCCTTCAAAGAATTGCTTGTAATGCTTGTGCTCTAGAGTAGCTAACTAGAACCTTGATTTTAGGATTGTGGATAACTATGACGCTAGGTTCTGCACCATAATAGATTCCTTTGAGATAGGATTGTTATAAACAAGAGACAGTTGATTTAGTTAAGACTAGTGAACCTATCGATAAACTTGCTAAAGCTTGCCTAAGGAAACATTGATGCTAACTTTATAACATCGATCGATGCTAACTTTATAGCATCAATCGATGTTTGATTCGTATTAACAAGCGATAACTGAGATATTTGACTTAGTCAATAGGACTGATTTATAGCCGAAGCTAGAATACTTTCTCATAAGAATTCGAGTTCTAGGATTGACAACCTAAGTATTCTATATCTCTATAATCCTGATTACCTGAAACCCTAGATTTAATGCTTTCTCATTATTGTTTACAACCTCAAATCAATCAACTGAATAACTACCTTGTTCGCCATACTTTATTTACTGCTTTTAAACTATTTTCTTAGCTTATTCACCACTGATTAGGATTTATTGTGTGTGATTGCTCATTGTGGATTTGATCCCTAAATAATATGAATGTACCATTTACTTGAAAGAGTAAAAGTCACTTATTGGAGTAATCTAAGAGTGATACCAATAGATCAGTTACAACCGTAGAATATCTTTAATCAGAATTTTAGCAGTTTGAAATGAAAATTTAAAATAATTATAATATTTAAGTTATGATAAAGCAGTAAACAAACAGCATATGCCACTACAAATGCTCGCATGACTAATATATTTTACGGAATTAAATATATAGATAATATGTTGTCTGCTGGAAATATATATTAAATGATATTCAATCAACTAAAAGTCTAAAACCAATAGCCAACTTCGCAAAAATGTAGATATATATCTCAATAGTTAATCAATTTTAATTTTCCAAATCCTAAAAGTTACATAATCGGTAATTTTAATTTTAATCCTCATATCTGAAATAAAACCTACATATCCTCAAAAAGTTAAAATAATTTCAAGAAGAGGAAAAAAAAATTCAAAAACAGAACTTTTTATGCTTTCATAATAAACAAATCAATCACATTAAGTTGAATTTATAATTCGAATCGAACACACAAACACACAAAAATAAATATCCAAAATTTATAGATCTACCAATCTAGGAGTGAAAGATTAAAATCATGAAATTAAAAACCTGCAAAACAAGATAAATTGGGTGAGAAAAACATGTGACAAAAAGATGAGAAATTGATATAAAGTTTAGTGTCTTCAAGTTCAAAGAAATTAGAGAGAGGTTATAGACTTTTAGAGTGAAAAGCACTATATTTTTGTTCAAAAAAATTGAGAGAAAGAGAGATAATGTGTTAATTTTATTTATAAAAGGAGATAAAATTCTAATTGGGTTAAAAAAATTCGGTAGAGAAGCCTTCTAAAAAAGTCTAGTACACTAGAAGACTTAGAAGCCTGCTAGTGAATATTGGCAGACTTTTGAAGAAAATTTATACTCCTAAAACCTAAAATCAAATATTTAACTAGATAGTTATAAACACTTTAAAATTAATTTATAAAATGTAATATATACAAAAATAAACACGTATATGTCAAATTTTTAATTTTTTAAAAAATATTCAAGATTCCAAAAATCTAACCCTAAAAGTACTGATATTACTTGAACATGTGTTACCAAACCCTAATTAATGGATAATCATGACTTACAAAATATATTCACTCATAAATGTGGATAACAATTCAATTTTATTAAATTTAAATTACATGGTCTATAATTATTTATATTCACATGATTTCCATTTATTTTTCATCAAAATATTTTTCATAATTTTATAAATTAATTTTAGAATTAATTACATGAATAAACTCTCGAGAAGTCTTCTGCAGAAGACTCAATCGTTTAGAGAAGACTTCCGATGGCTATAATTATAAAGGTGTTTAGAGGTTTTTTGTTTGGTCTTAAGGAGATAATTTTAATTTTCCTACACTTTAAGTTACTTTTGCATATGATTGAATCTGAGGTATATATATTCAAATTCAAGTTTTGAGTCATATTTGACAAATCCCTCAAGTTTAAATTCATTTAAAACTAAATATATTAATTAAGTGTATTCATTCGCTCGAGACCAACAAACAATAATTTTTTTTTGTCACAGATTCTGCATTTACCGTAGATAAGCTCATTAACTCTACATCTCATATGTGGAATTCGCAGTATATCAGAAATTTGGTGGATTCGGAAGATGCGAAACTCACTGAAAGCATTTCTTTAAGTAGGTTTCAGACTATAGATAGGGATGGAAGACATTTTACACAATCTCGGAAGTACTCAGTTAAATAAGGCTATGAAACAGAACAGCCTTATTCGGATATAATGAGGCATGTACCCATATTTTGACCGGACACAAAGTCTTTGAAGGCTCACTCATGGAAAATCAAGTACCCTACGAAGCTGCAACATTTTTTTGGCAAGTCTTTTTGGGGTGTTTACCGGTCCGGACGAATTTTAAAACTCGTGGCATAAAATGTTATATTCCTTCTGAACGGTGTGGACAGACTGAGGAGGCGGGTAATCATGTTCTATTTGAATGCCCCCCGACCATACAAGTATGAGCTCTTTATAAAGTTTCCACAAACCAGGGAAGTTTCACATGCAATCAGTTTTTTGCAAATATGGACTATTTATTATGGTGGATGAGATCTATAGAGGATCACTAATTTGCTTGGATTCTTTGGTATATTTGGAAATAACATAATGAAAAGATTTTTACTGGTTTTGACAAAGATCCTACAAATACTCTACAACTGGCAGAGACAGAAACCATATTATGGATGGTCGCTCAACTAAAAAATGAACAATCTGATTTTTACCATCCATTATGCAAGAGGAACCACCCATTTTCTATGTAAGATTGGCGATGGTGTTTTACAGATGCATTTTGGAAATATAATGACTTATATTCCGGTCATAGTTGGTCTAGTACTATTGAAGGGTTTGATGGCTTGCTGGAGGCACGAAATATAAAGCCTTCATAATCACTCCTTCATTCAGAATTTGAAGCATTCACTTGGGCAGTGGAGGGTATAAAAAACCTCAGACAATTTAATGTTACGTTTGCGACAGATTTTTTTCAGTTGGTAAATATGATTTCGAAACCAGAATAATTGTCTGCTTACATAACTTACCTAGAAGATATTCAATGGCTGAAGAAGATTTTAACCTCCTTTCAGCTCACATGTACCTTGGACTCAGAATACAAGGACATATAATCTTTGAAGTGGTGCTCGATGTCAGTCATTATTTTTTTGTCCATATGGACACGGAATCATCATTTTGGTTAATATAATCTTAATTGAGTTTGTTTATGTTGATGACAAGAAAATATTAACTAACTTTAATTTAATTAAAATTCTGAAAATTCTATGAATTATAAGAAAACAAAAACTAATGCCTAAAACAAATAATTTAGAACATAAATAATAAAATTTAATGTACTGTATGGTTTTGTAAATACCTAAGTTTTTTCATTTTTATTTGATTACTTTAAATTGAAATTTTTTTGTACTAAATAATTCATAAATAGATTAATTTCATTAACAACTAATTGACAAATTAGTAAATTGAAACATTATATATTAATGAGGAAAGGCGGTGTAATATAATCATACAATATATAAAATAAAATTTTAAACATAGTATTTAATAATTTTATTAATATAACTATAAAAGTTACATTAAATCCGTGTGGACGCACATATCAAACTCAAGTCTATTTTATTAAACATAATTACACGACTTTTTCATGTGTGATTTTTTAAATTGGATCATCTCTTTAAAATTATTAAATATACGTTTTTATAATATCCAAAATAATTATTCAATATAATAAATTAATTAAATGTGATTTTTTACATGATGATATAACAATAGTTTTGATAATTTAACTACATTATATTTTAATATCTTCATTTTTAATATATAAGTATATTAATTCTATCAAAATCTGTTAAAAAAAATTATAATTTTGGATTATAATTATATTTTTTCTATAAAATAATTCATTAAATTTATAATTATTAAGATAGTTATAATAATTATTAATTAATGTATTATTGTTTATAAAAACATTTTAGTAATTTGATGCTATTTTATATATTATATACTCATCTAATATGTTATATTAAAATAAAAAGGACAATACATGAAATAGACATGAAAAATCATATTGTATTAATAACTTGTCATATTATTTTAAAAATATAAAATTATATTCATTTAAATTAAAAATAAATGTTACATAATACTCCCTATCTTCCCAAAGAATGATTTTCTAGAGTATTCACACATATTAAGGAAACAATTATTTTTTTACAATTGAATTTATTTTTATTCTACTATACATTTTCAAACAAATATCAACCAATAGTATTCAACCACTTCAAATATTTTCAATTAATGTTTCTTAAAAGTATACAATTTTTCAACATTAACTACTAAAAGTATCTTAAAATTTTAGAAAATCTATCATTTTGGAACAAAAAATAAAATTTGAAAATTCTACTTTCACGAACAGATGGAGTATGTTAAACAGATGGAGCTTCTCAGAAGAAGTTTCCTCAACTCAGATATCATTCATGTTCCTCGGACAGCGAACCTCAAGGCGGATAGCTTAGCACGTAGTCCTAGAAACCAACCGTCTTTTGTCGTGCACATGGATGCAGAGTTATCACTTTGGTTTACAGAGTCAATATGAGTCTGTAAATGTTTGAAGTAAAAAAAAAAGTATACTATATAATACTCCATCTGTTCTAAAATGTAAGATGTTTAGAATAATTTTTATGTTTCACTATATAAGATGTTCTCATCTTTCTAGGTAACCTTAAATTTATCAAAAACTGTGTAGTCAATCAAATTTAATAGTTCTATTTTGTAATTGGTTAAGTAGTTTTTAATTTATAATTTTAATGATACTTTTTAGGTAAATATTAATTTATAATTCTTAATAAGTGTGTATTACCCAAAACATCTTATATTTCAGAAGAGAGAGAGTATGTTTATACAAAAAGAAAAATTCCTAACATATCCTTAAATTATTAGATCGATAATATTATTAACGGGTGTTTAATCTCTAAGTCTTCGACTGTGACACCAAAAGTTGAATATAATTGGTACTTAACGCCAATGTATAGTTTTATACATTGATTTAAGAACTGTTGTATTATAATTTGATGATTATCCGAGCCTAATTCTCAGACTTGCGTTATGATAGATAGAATCCTTGTTTATCACTGATTGTTTTAAGAATTCTGGAAAACATCCTCTCATAATGTCTACCTCAAACCCTACTTCCATAGATTCTCAGTTTGCAATTTCTACTTTCCTTAGAAGTTAAAGCCGTTCTTCCTCTTCAAAATAGATTCCCTATACGAAATCGAGTATGTTCCGGGCGACCAACTACCCGAAACAACCCTTCCCCTTGTGAACCCATATGAATATATTACAAAAAAGCCTAGCGCCTTTTCTGTTAAAGGCGTTCGTGATCTCATAAAACCTTCATCAAGTCGTAAAGTCATGGAATATGTCCAGTTCAGCAAGTTCTCGTCTTGCCAAGTTCCAGCTACGAAAGAAGACCAATTCATTTCTCTAAACATCCCAGAGAACCTACCTAGGTTATGGCAGCAACAAGGCTATACTCATCTTCACTTTGGTGTAGTAAGAATTGGTTTAACCTTACATGCGAGGAAAGGTTTACCTGTCATTGCTCGAATAGCTTTGATCGACTCTCGATTAAAGTCTTACCAGCAAGCGTGCATTGGAATGGTTCAAACAACATTAAAAGCAGGAACAGTATTCATAACACTGTTTCCAAACTTTAATGTTTCATTGCAAGACCCAAATCTCTTAAAGACGCTTAAGGTTCAACTTCAACTGATCGGAGCACCTATGCAAGAAAAAAGTGTAGCAGCTACCTTGCATCATCAAATAGTCTACCGAATTCAAGACCACGCACTTGATCTTGTACTACCCTCGTCAGACGAAGCGCTATACCTCGAGGTCACGTCCGCGTCTCAAGCGCCAAACTCGATCCAAATCCCTCGATAAATTTCTCGTGAAGAACTGTTGCACCGACTACCGGAGTCATGGGTAACAAGTTACGAGAAGCTTCATCAAGCTACCCAGTCACCTATCCAATCATCTGAAGTCAGCTTTCACTCTCGAAATGATGGAACAACCGAGATCAAATTCGAAAAACCCCGATCATCTTTCCGAAGGCAGTTGTTCACTCAATTCGCGATACAGATTGATGAACGAAGCTTCCACGGGCCAGCAAAAGAACAAAATCCTAAACCAAGTTCTTTTGAAAAAGATGGAGCTGTGATCTATCCTTTCAAAGACAAAGACGGACATTGCTACTTTGATGTTTGTTCATGTGCTGCTTTTGATGAAGAAAGCTACATCTACGAATCTGATGAAGACATTCGCAAACGTCGAAGAAAAAAGAAGGACCCACTCTACAGAAGATACCTCGAAGGAGACACCTCTGTTGGTCCACTTGGCGAAGGAAAATATGACTTTATAGTACAATACTCTGACAAGAAGGAAGAACCAAGGCAGCATATCATGATGATCAATCCCAACGATTTCCCGCCACAAGAAGAATTTTTAAAGAACAATGTTGCACATTGCCCAAAAATTCTTTCTCAAGCTGTAGACTCTTCTGGTCCCAGCCAGTTAAGTCAAGCAGAGAAGGTCCTCAACTGGCAAACAGAAAATTCACTTGCACAAAATCAACTCTTATCGACCATAAATCATAAAGTTGATCAATTGGCGGAAGAGTACAATAGCAAATTACTCAGCCTCCAAAATTCGATCACTGAAATACACGGACGACTGGGCAATCTCCATCAAGAAATGATGACTATGGCAAAACATATGATGACAAACACAACTCAATTTCGCAACAAAGAAGCAGAGACAACTAGTCTTAAAAATCAGTTACGAGATCTCCAAAGATGTCTAGAAAGTATGGTTCAAAACCAGCAAACTAATGCATACTTTGATCCCCTCAGAGGCACACCTTCAGGCATACCAATGTATCAAGGATCCTACTCACCTGGCTTCCTCTTGTCAACAAACTCAAAAAACAAGATCTCCATTTCCGAGCTTACTATCCTCTGATGAAGTCTTTACGTCTCGCTATGGTTCGACTTCAACCAACTATCATACCAAGACGACTCGATCAAAGCCCCGACGTTCAAAGGAGTCAGAATTTCAAGTCAACCCCAGTAAGAAACCGACTCTTACATCTTCCTCCAGCCACGAGTCAGTTGAAGACAGCAAAATGAAAGGAAAGGACATTGGAATAATCGAATTTTCAATGGCCAACCTGCTCAATAACCTTCGTGAGATTCCAGAGTTGCCTGTTCAAAAAGATCAACAACCCTTATCTTCTCGACAGATCACAAAAATTAGTCACTACTCAGGTACATGTTCCAGTGACTACGAAACCGAATCAAATTAAGGTTCCCTACCAAGACAATTCGCGATCGGAGAAGGATCAAGCACTAAAAAAAAGAGCCAGATATCAATGAAGTCTATTCCAGCGACGAAGAAATGAACTATGCGCCTCCAAATCAAGAGATTCCAATGAAGAAATTTTCTTCAAAAATTATGGTATTCACATTTGATGATATACCATTTGAAAAATGGAAGGATCGTCTCGACGAGTTTCATGCATGGATGAATTCTGAAGCTATCACATCCCTTTTGCAATTGGTGATCCAGCAATTCACAGCAAGACTATCTGGAGCCCTTAAAGAATGGTGGAATTCACTCGGCGAATATAGACAGCAGCAAGTATATCAAACAACAATACCATTGCTTCTTGGAGAAATCCATAGATAATTCATTGGTACGCCCACACACCAGAAAGAGCAACTACAAGAAGAATTCTTCTCAGCAAAATGTTGTTCCTTGAGAAAGAAAGATCTTGCAAAACACTTTGAAAGACAAACACGGAGATACTATGCACTGAATGGCCTTAACAATCCGAGCCTGAAGCATGTATACCTCTCCTCCATCGACGATTATCTTAGTCAGCAGACTAAGCTATACATCAGAGATCAATGACAAACAATAGAAGAAATTTCCATCGGACAAATACAGCAATATGTTTTCAGAACGCTGGATAAACTCTGCAAAAAAAGGAATTCTGGACGGAGTTCATGGATAGATCAAAGCAGCTACCAAAGATATGTTCCCGGCCGGATCTATCAATCAAGTGTTCTAAGTCCAAGAAATCTTGTTCGTGCGGCCCACAAGAGAAACATCAAAGATTCAAAAAACGATTCTCTAAGCGCCCCGACAGAGTCAGACGCAAGAGATTCTTCCGGAAGAAACGAGGCTTTAAGAAATCAACAAAATGCTTTCTATGTCGAAAGGAAGGACATTTTGCAAAAAACTGTCCAAAAAGATCAGCCAAGAAGAAGCAGTACTTAATCAATTCAATATCTGAAATAGCACCGAATATTGATCTCGAAGGCCACGATTTAGAATCAGTTCTATCCTATGATAGTGACGACAACGATGCTATTTGTGGTTACTCAGATTATGACAACTCTTCTGATTCATCTGCCGACAAAGAAAATGATTGCTGCTTCAAAAATACAAAAATGCCGCGACATGACGACATACAAACTCCGCATTTACCAGTGATGATTTTCGATCCATCTGGTCAAGAAGACCCGATTCGCGCCACTGCATTCATAGACACCGGAGCCCACACAATGATTATTAATCCCAATATTCTTTCTCCGTCGATGTGGCTACCTCATCAGCAATAATTCCGAGTCGCAAACTCGGGTTCACTGACAATAAAGCTCAAATCAAAACCAATCAAAATCGAACTTTTCCCCGGTTGTCACATTACTACGGAGGTACTTGGCTCTACAGCACCTGGAAAAGATCTAATACTGGGATGGGATTCATATTATGCCTTCAAGAAAAAAAATTTATATCTCTATCGAACCGCACGGATTAAAATGGAAAAGTCTCTTCAAAGCCTTCACGTCAATTCCACGACTTTTCGCAATTGAAGGATTAATCTCTCATGAGTTTACAAAGATCAAGGAGAAGTTGACAGAGATTTCTTGTGTAGACTCTCATACAGAATTCCTCCAAAAATGGAATAACCTGCTGTGGTTAAACTCGGAGTTCTTTGTTTCTTTGCCATTCAAGGAAAATATACAAACCACCCCAACAAAAGCGAGTCATGCAGGAATGCCACCAACCCTGCTGCAACAGGCGAATGAAGAATGCGACCAGCTAGTACAACAAGGAGTAGTCTCTGCAACCAACTCGCCATGGGCATGCAAAGCTTTTTACGTTAATAATCGTGCAGAACAAGCAAGAGGGAAGCTAAGACTAGTTATCGACTACAAACCGCTGAATCAGTATCTACAAGACATCAAATTTCCGCTACCAAACAAAAAGACGCTTCTTCAACATCTTCAAGGGGCAACTATTTTCGCCATATTTGATCTTAAGTCGGGATTCTGGCAACTTGGTGTTCATCCTGAAAAAAGATACAAAACTGCATGCTGTCTTCCTAATCGTTATCTTCAGTGGAACGTCTTACCTTTCGGACTCAAGACCGCACCATCATTATTCCAGCAAGCGATGCTTCGTATATTCAAGCCTCTACTTCACACAGCCTTAATTTATATTGATGACATACTGCTATTCTCGTCTACCGAAACAGAGCATATTCAACTTCTTCAGCAATTTCAAAGCATTATCATTCAATATGGAATCATGCTTTCGGCCCGGAAAATGGTCATAGCCCAGCCGAGAATCGACTTCCTTGGAATGCAAATCAAAGATGGCAACTTTACACCTCAGGCCCATCTTGCTACAACGCTTTTAGTTTTTCCCGACGAAAAGACAAGTCCAACAATTCCTCGGTGTAATCAATTATGTTAGCGATTTTATCTCCGCAACTTTCGCAACTGACAAGACCGCTACAGAAAATGCTGACGAAAAATCCACCACAATGGACAAACCGACAAACCGAAGCTGTCAGAAGCCTGAAGATAGAGGTGCAGAAGTTACCGCCTTTAAAAATTGGAGAGCCATTTTATTCGAAGAAATAAATGGAAAACGTCAAATCTGCGGATATAAAAGCGGACGCTTTAAAGATTCTGAGATGCATTATCACTCTACTTTCAAAGAAATACTGGCCATCAAAAAGGCCATCGAGAAGTTTGAGTTCCATCTGATAGGACACCGATTTCGCATCGAAATGGACATGTCATCCTTCCCAAAGATGTTACAATTCAAGCAGAAGATGGTCCCACATCAGCAATTATTACGATGGGGCGAATGGTTCTCAAAGTACGATTTCGAATCTGTCTATTTAAAGGGCTCAAAAAACACTCTCGCTGATATGCTTAGTAGAAGTCCAGTAAAAGAAATACAAATAATGGAGAGTTCTTCCACAAAAAGTTACTATGACTTCGCCTCAAACATGCCCGACGATGCTCATTCGCTTATCGACTGAGAAACCCTTCATGAGCACCTCCGCAACAAGATTTTCTTCTATCAATCCATCATCCTGTCAAAATACAGAACCCATAATCATCTTATTTCACCTATGGGAATTCACCCGGACTACCCGTTCGCTCATCTCTACAGGATCGAAAACGCTTACATGCCAGAAGAAGTTCTCTGTTTTCTTTGGTACCTCTGCTCAATCTACACTATTGGCATAACCTTTGATATTCAATGGTTATATCAATATATCAACATGCAATTCACCAACTCTCAACGAGGTCACAAGGAATGTCTTTCGACATTTCTAACCTGGTTCGCGCCATTATCTGTCTGGAATGGTATGTTAAGGAAATCAGCGAAAGCAATAGGCTTATCATTTAAGAAGCTAAAAAGTCAAGGAGGTCTCAACCATTTCTTCAACCTTCACAAAATATACTTCTTCCACCGCCTTGTTCAAGTCAACAAAAAAACCGGCAAAGTCCACGCACTGCCTACTCTCATTCACCACAATGACTACCAACGAGGAGTCAGACCAGATTTCAACCTCAACGGCAGCAAGCCAGTTGAAGACTTTCAAACTCATGCGTTCCGCCTCAACAGTGCCACACAATCATTTCCCATTCCCTTCATCCCAAACTGGTTCTATTACCCAATAGACTACCAAATGAGTCTCGACGAAGATCTGCAATTCTACTTGGATAAGAGTGACAAACCACCAATGGTTAAACATGCGCCGAAGAAAGAGAAACGTAACTCTGAGTCCCAAGAATGCCCGCCAGAGTATTTTCAAGACGCCCAGCTCCCAGACGACTCAATGAACATCGATGAAGTTGGAAGAATATTCAATATTGATATCAACGGCGACTCACAGCAGCCTCAGGAAGAAGAGCCAGAGAATGTGTACGAATATCCAGGAGATGTGTTCGAATGTCCAGACGATCACTACAGATGTTGTGAGAAACACATCATCGAGTTCGAAATGGACCACTAAGCAAGTCGTCTGCAATGTATAATTATGTAAGATAAGTGTGTTTAATTATGTAAAATAAGTGTGATGAATAATGATGTAAGCGATGATGTAATCGCTACTACAGCGTGATGTAAGCGAAGATGTAATCGCTGAGATAAGCGCTTATGTCAGCGCCTTATCTTGTACTATAAATATGTGTGTATCCCCATTGTGAAATATCATCAAATAATTTCATAAAAAACCTCTCTCTATAGTTTCTCTCTCCATTGTTCTTCTAGACTCCCAAGTTTTCCAGAACTTATCTCACCTTTGATAAGCTTTGTTTTCTATCTTCGATCGCAAGTCCCGATTTTGTCCGCTGCATTAATTAAGCATAAGCGGTTCTGTCAATACGACATTGTCAACACGATTTTCGTGGGGAGTTAATTTCCTAACGGTGGTTGAGTTAGGGAAGAGTAATGCCCAAATTGCTCCCAATACTTGGAAATTACCATGCCCTCGTCTGTCAATAAGACTTTGTCAACACGACGAACCGTTTACCGCTTGGCACAATGGTATCGGAGCTTATACGTTGTTCTGTTGACAAAAAAAAACGTTGTTCTCACGAATCTCACCAACTTTATTCATTGATCTACGATATGGCAATTTTCATTTTCCGCCGGCTTTGCTTTCCGGGGGTGCTAGTTAATTCACTGGCTTTGTATATCTCTTTGTGTTCTATGGTTTAATGAATATAAACAAATTACATACTGGTTAACACATTGCGGTGGTCTATTAGTTTTAATTAAAGGAGGAGTTGTTATGTTGGTTTAAGACGAGAGATCGATTTCCCTCAAATGCAAAATTATTAGTTTTATTTGTAACCACACGAATATGGATTAATTGCTTATAGCTTATTTGGATACTCGGAAAATGATCCATCCGTGCATTTTCTACCCAGAAACTAGATCTATTTTTAATAGATCCGGATTTAAATTTTTCGGTTAAAACAAAACTATACAGCGACTGGTCTCTGAAGTATTTGAATCCGTATGGTAAATGTATATTGGCTAAAATAAAACATATAGTACTTCAATCAATTTATCACTCATAGAATATTGTATTAATGTATGAAATAAATAATTAGGTGTAACCATGTGCTTTGAGCCAGACGACCTGGCAATTGATTGCAGACCAGTGTCCCTCTTTGGTCGAGTCAAAAAATTGAATTATGAATAATATTTGCTCAGCCACACCAAAAAGATGACAAAAAAAACGTTATATTTTTTTCAATCAAAGAGCGAGATCAGAGAGGAGGCAAAAAACGAAGGAGAATAAGAAACCTTTTTCTTCTAAACATATATAAATGTGTTGTATTGTTAACTTCTTTTTTTTTTTTGCTCTGATTGATGATTAAAGTCAAATAAAAAGACGAAATTATTTTAGCTGATTTATTCTCATTTCAACCAATTAAGAAATGTGAAACAAACAGTAAACTAGAAAAAAATTCAACAACTTTAATGAATGAAAATTTTGTTCTAGAGATATTGTTTTTCTTTCGTCTTATTTCCACTTTTCTTAGCACCTTTTGTTAAATTCGGACTCATCATAGACTACAACCTTAAAATCAATTGGTGATAAGTGGAAATGTCACTTCCGATGTGAAAGCATGTATTCTCACATCCTCCATAGAGATAATGTTTCTTATAACCATTAATCTTGACAATATATTCCAGTCTAGAATTCAGTTCAATAAGACCCCATACAATTCAGCTCGGTCGATTTAAGATTGAGCAGGCCTCTTTCGATGGATCAGATCGATTTCAGTTCAGTTGGTTAGGGTGTGTTTGGGTTCTGATACCAAGTTAAACTCGTATTTATTATGGGCTTTCAACTTAAAACCAATTGGTTATAAGTGGATTGTCCCTTCTCGATGTGAGAGGGAGCTTATATTCTCACACCTTATACCCCATTATACAACTAATCACATCCAGAAAGCTAGAGGGATCCCTAGTGATTATATTTATATGGTTAGTTGTATAATGAAGTTAAAAGGTGTGGGAATACAAGTCAAAGAAAATGCACAACACAAAACTTCACGCGGCCATATTAGCCAACCCAGGAATGGGCCACGTCATTACGGTGATCGAACTTGGAAAACGCTTAGCTGGATCCGACAGCTTCAATGTCACCATCTTCGCCCTTGAAGCCGATGCAGCATGCGCTCAGTCCCATTTTCTCAACTCACCGGGCCGACGTGAGTCACGTGACCCTTGTTGACATCATCAGCCTCCCTTCTACGGAAATCTCCGGCTTAGTGAACCCATCAGCCCTTATTGGGCAAAAGAACTTGACCATGTTGCATGCGACAGTTCCATCCGTCCGAATAAAGACTGTTGCAACACAAATTAATGGCTCTGATCATTGATTTGTCAAGCTCCAATGCCTTACCACTAGGTCACGAGTTCAATATGTTGACTTTTGTCTTCATAGCTTCAAACGCGCGAATACTCGCATTGCTGATGTATTATCTAGCGTTTGAACAAGACGTCACTGACAAGCACATAGTCAAGAAGAACCCCTTAGTTGTGCTGGAATGCGAACCTCTTCAGTTCAAGGATAGTTTGATATATGTTTTGAACTGTCCAGCCAGTTGTACCAGGTATGTGTTCCACTCAGTTTAGTATACCTGACAGTTGATGGTATTATCGTGAATATGGGATAATATGGAGACCAAAACCTTGAAATCTCTTTAAGACTCAAAGCTATTAGGCACGATCTCTCTTGTACCGATTTATCCTATTGGTCCTATGTTATGGGCTTGTTGATCCATCGAATACCAGCCATCCAGTTTAAGATTCGTTAAACTTACAAAACAGACGAGTCGGTAATTTACATCTCATTTGAAAATGGAGGCTCTCTCTTGGCTAAAAAACTAACCAAGTTGGCATGGGGGCTGGAGTTGAGTCAACAATGATGTATTTGGATTGTCCACCACCAGAAAGATGCTGTAGCTAGCAGTACTTATACATCAGTTAATAGTAGTAAAATATGAGATGGTACACCAAATTATCTACCGGAAGAGTTCATTGGCTGGACTCTCGATAGAGGCCTCATGGTGTCTTTGTGGGCACCACAAGCTAAGATCCTAGGTCATCCAGCCGTTGGTATTTTTTTTTAATTTATTGGGGTTGCAACTCGATTCTCGAGAGTGTCACTTGGGGTGTTCCCATGATTTCTTGGCCGCTTTTTGCTGAGCAGATGACGAATGCAACATTATTCAGTTTGGAGCCTGGAGTCGCTATTCGGTCTAGAAGATTGCAATCATAGTGAGTGAGTTTTAGGTGGAGATCGAATCATTGGTTAGAAGGATTATGGTGGAGTGATATTTCTCAAATTACCTTTAGAGAAACTTTCTCTCTCAAATAAAAGATCAATTACAGTAATGTGGGATCGAATCCACAAGGAGCCTGGACACACAATAAAATATAGAATCAAGATTAAGTTAGGCAAGTAATTATTAAATCAGAAAAAAAGCAGTAAACAAGTAGAATAATAGTTGTAAGATACATGAGTTGAAAGCTAGATTTAGGGTTTCATGCAATAATAATTTTTAGTTATAGATGCTAAGGGTGTGTGATGTACCATCCTAAAACTCGAATGCAATATTTAGATACCCAGCATTCGCTGCGAGTCTAATCAGATTTTTAATCTTATAATCTAACTCTCGCATGTGAATAAGGAACGAGTGTCGATCAATACGACATAGTGTCTATCGATACGTCTTTAAACAAGCATTAACGATATGATCGATATGTTCATTAGATTAGTTAAACCAGCTCTCGCATGCGCCTAACAACCTATTTCAGTAGAATTATTATCAGGTAAAAAACTCACTTTCGCAGTTGTATTTTATCCTAAGTTCAGGATTCTAGTTATCTACTCTAGAATTTCAAGTAGTTAGATCAATTACGTGAAGGATTCTATAAAACCACCCTAGCATTTCTATGCATCAGTACTCCATCAAAACCCAAATAAAACCATAAATCTAACAGGACGATTACTCAGACATAATTAAGCAAAGCATAAAGAATGACTGAATAAATTGCACAAATATATAGAGTAAGAAATACTTGAGTTCCAAAAAATATATCTCAAGGAGGCTTTGATCTTCTCTCCAAAAACTTCTAGGAATACTAAAAAGCTTTGTACATGTGTAAATATGTGTAAGGTGGTGTGTTGCCTAAACAATGGCAAAAACATTAAATATTAAGTATAAAATCGGCCCGGACAATCTTGTAATATGTGAGACTTCTGGGCTTAAATCCTTCTTGAATCAAGTCGGACCCGGATACTCGCGCGGGTGTTGAGTGACACCAAGGAAGATGTGTCAATCAACACTTCTTCCAAATCTCGGCTTTGAATTCTTATTTCATGAGCATCTACGAGTTTCCTCATCCTTAAGCTCTAAAATACTCTGTAATATCCACATACTCCAAAACATGCTTGAGCTTGAAAAGACTTTAAAACAGACTTCAAACATAATATAAAGACTCTAAAAAGACTTATATTATGGCCAAAACTGGAAAACTCTATAGTATATCCTCCCTTAGACTTATCATTTTCTTCCTCTTAAGCAAAACATAGAATAGGCTTGTGAAAGAGGATATAAATCGCAGGGACTCACATATCTTTTCAACTAATACCTTCACATCGGCAATGTTGTAAGCCACATCAAATCAGTGCCAACCTGAGAAACCCTTCCATGTACTAAAACCTAGCTTAGCAACCATACCATTCCAGCACACAACTCCACTAATAACGTCTGACATACCCTTCTACTGACCTCATTTCTGCAAATAAATCTGTAGGTTAAATTTTGGGAGTATCGATCACTGAACACATGGAATTTTACTCAAGCAAGTGTCTGAACACTCAAGTAGTCTTCTCTGATCATTTTTTTCTCTCTTTTCTATTCTCTGAATCTTTTTCATTCTCTTTTCATCTCGCTTTCTGTTTCTGCAAAGTGTAGGCGAATAATGGGATCATGTGAATTTTTTCTATCCTTCTCTTCCAGCTTTGTGTGATCATTCCATTGAAGAAGATAATGGGGTTGATGGAAATTTTCCTATACCTCTAAATCTCAGTAAATCATCTGAATAATTTCTTAGATGCCGAAGAGAGGTGAGAGGAGAATCAGAAACACACAAACTTTTATCTTGCAGACTTGGAGGAGGAATTCGATCAAATGTATAACAAGCCTCAAAACAAGTGATTGTTCAGGTGATCCATTTTGGTCTTTCCATTCAGTACACCCTGCAGTCAGTAAATTCAAGAATGGTGCTTGAGAGTGGTTGGATAATAACTAAGATAAAAAAAAGTTCATCATCCCTTTCTTAACTCTATAAAACTGAATAAATCTAACATTAAAAATAAAAATAAAACATAACTAACTCCCCAAACTTAAAATAACATTGTCTCCAGTGTTATACAATCTAATATTGGTGAATAAATAAATCATAAGTAAAAGTTTAACAACGACAATTGGTCATATATTCCTTCTGTTATGAGGGTCAATCGACCCATTAAAGTGGGGGTTGATACTTGTGAGTACTGTCGATCGACATTGAACATGTGGTGTAGACCTATTCTTCCTTGGATCTTTTTTTACATGAAATAAGTAAAAGAAGAAAATTAGTAATAAATGAAAATAAAAACAAATTTAAAGCTTTCTATGGGTTTCCTCCCATGAAACGCTTTTTATAATCTTTACTTTGAAATTTTGGAGGTTTTTCGCTTCTATGGAGATAATTGAGAACTTGTTAAGAAACAAGTAACAACATCTTCTTTGCTAATCTCAAACCAGGTACCAATAAAGCTTTTGATTGCTTATTCTCTTTTGGTTATCTGTTTTTGTTGTCTATGATAATGGAATGAGTGTAATCCACTTTCAGCCAGTTCTTCCATAAATTTGCTCAACCATCCAATATTGTTGTTGAGAGGATAATAAGTTGCATCCAGCTTTCTACAGAAATCATCAAACATCCTCTCTTGAGCTGTATAAACTTCAGCAACCATCTCTTCAACTTGATCTTTCATGTATGTCGCATGTTCTGCCTCATAAGGAGGGTCATGATGAACTCTGGGCATCTGAAAACATCTTTCATACTGTGGTAAACTCAGATAATGACCTCTCACACAATCTGCCATCTCGAGTATCTCTTATATATCTCCCTTTGACGCATTGATGATTCTTCCATCATCGCAGTCCAATTGGTGATAAGTGGGGGCCACTCATCTCTGGATCGGGCTCTGGTGCATCATACTCTGGAGGACTCCGACTAAGACGAATGTCGATCGACGTACAACCGGTGTCGATCGATGCTCGGTAATTGGGTATAATATGTCAAAAGGCAGACAGGTGTTGATCGACGTCTATCAAGTATCGACCGATGCTTTCCTTGTCACAAGGATTCTTTAAAGGGTGTCGATCGGTGCTCCAAGGATAGTGTCGAGTGACACTAGTGTGCACCAACTATCGACATAGAACTTTCGATTTGAAAATTGCCTTCTTGCCACTTGCCAAAAGTCATCATCTATAATGTCGCTCACGTGGTGCATCTGTTCAGCTTCACATTTTCCTTTAATCAGCGCTACGTGTCTCCTTACAGCTTCACTAGTCTGACCCAATTGAGTCTACAACTTCTTCACATGGGTGCTGGGGGCTTCAAAAGTTTCAATTAGATTGGTGTATACAACATCTATCTTCCCACTAAAATCCACAGTCAGTTTCTGCTCCTCAAGAACTTGATCAAGCATTGCTTCTATTTGGGGTGACGTTCTATTCTCCCCTCAAAACTATTGTACAGCACCGTATCCACAGAGACTTTGGTCATCATCTTGTATCCCCCAAATTGAAAGTTGTAAACTTTATTACACCTAAACATAAAGTTCGAAACCTACATTTCCATACCGATGAAATTGTCGGTTAATCTACTTGAACCAAGCGTAAACAAATTTCTTATCAAAGCAGACCATATGTAAACCTAATTGAGCTAATCAATGGGGATCCATGACAGGACCCGAGATTCACCTTATGTCTGCTTTAAAATAGATATATAAGTGACGATGAACCCTAAAAAGTCAAATTGGGGAAAGTGATTTCTGGGTAGAGTTGGAGAGAGATCGTGACGAAGAACACGAAGGATCAGCAATGTATCTGGAAATTTGAGTGTGTAATATCCCATCTAATAAAAAAAAAGAAAAAGAAAAAAAAAAGATAAAGAAGACGTGTCAAGGAGGAAGAAGAGAAGGTGGTGGCTAATTTGATATTCATGCACAAATGCATGCATACGTGTTAAAAGAAAGAAGCAAGAAAAGAGTCAACTGATAACTCATTTTTAATGAGTACGTGGCCTGATCATAGAAGAAACATGTAATGCCTTGAAACATAGTTATGATCTAAACGTGGCTTGGAGAGAATGATGCACCAAGGCTTAGTCATATTATTTTTAATATGGCCAAATGGAGAGTGTGACAACTGTCACCATATTACACATCAAAGTTGGCTATAAAAGGAGATGGACTTTCTCCATTTCAGAAAACTGAACGTGATCAAGAGAGAGAAGGAAGCAAAGAAGAGTAGAGAGGAAAAATTAAAGAAAAGAAGAAAAAGAAAATAAATAAATTTAGAGAGTTGTTTGGAGAAGCAAGACGTATTAAATTACAAGATTACGGGATTAACGGTACGGAATCAAGACGAAGATTTGAAGAGAATAAAAAGGGTTTGGTCAACATCCGGAAACAAGCAGTCAAGCCACATCGGCTAATCACTGTGAGTCACGGTTAATTGTTTGTTAACAAATTTTTAATGCAGGCTCCTGACATCGGAGACGGTTTCCGAGCTAGGATAGCCGGACCGGGCTAGGTGTCAGTTTGTGGATCCGAGGCATGAGACGATGTCTAGGCTAAGTGGATAGCAAGACTAGTCTAAGCACCCGGATTATTGCGATTGTGTAATTATTATATGTTGTTATAGTGGGTACCTCGTGTTGGTATTGTTGTGTGAGAACCTCGTGGTGGTTCTAGTAGTAGTTGCAGGTCATTGCTTCCTCAAATGGTACCACTAAGCCGGTCGTGGTCCGGAAAGTGGTGGGCTCGGTTTAACTTGGCTTGATCACCAAGGCCGGGTGTCACACGTGGATGTGACAGCCCCCGGCGAGTCCGATAGAGGACCGGGGCACGGCGATTCCGATTGAGGACCGTGACCGGGCGATTCTCGAGCGCCTACGCCTGTGTGGTGTAATAGTGAAGGGATTGCCGGTGTCCCTTATGTGGAGGAAGAGTGATTCTGTTGGGCCCTAGGAGTACATGTATATGGTTTATTGAAATGACACTCATAAATAGTGTTTTGATTTAATATGGTTTAAAGCTTTATTGCTTAAATCGGTATTGCTTTATGATCTTGAATACTGATTGTTGAACTACCCGTCTTGCTTGTGTTTGGGGTTGGGTTTAGAATGACGGGTAGTTATATATGCTAGATAGGGAACCCTGGCTCACTGAGTGAAACTAGTTCACTCACTCCTCACATCCTTTTTTTGCAGGTGACCAGTAGAAAAGACCGTAGCACTCGCGGAACTGTAGGAGCTGGTGTAGATTGGACATCTTTTGCTAAAGACTCGTTTTCAAGATATATGAATGTATGTTTTACTTTCGACTGCGTCCATGGACCATATGTATAATATTTTGGGCTCGTGAACTTCATGTTTTATATATATGGAATAAAGTATGTTTAATATTCGTGACGTGTTGAATCTGATATTAGGTTAGTCCAACCTAACACAACTCTATGACTCGGTACGGGTTGCAAAGCCTCAGGCCGAAGATTAGAGGAAACGAGTTTTGAATGGATATTCTGGGTTACAGAATTATGTTTTGTGACTTGGAAAGTCTATTCTAAACCCGTTGTGACACTTCCGGACTTAGCAGAGGAAGGTCGTTCGGGCATGTTCTTGTTTGATTGTTGCCCGACTGACTGACCGATGTCTTAAATGGTTCGGGGGTGTTACATAGGTGGTATCAGAGCATGGTTTAGATCATGCGGTCAATCACACATTTTTCGTGTTTTATCGAGTCAAATGTGTCGCAAAAGATGTATTAGGAAACCAGCAGAGTTCCGCTCTAATTATTTTTTTCTAAATAGGAAATTCCTTGTTTGTGGATTGTAGATGGCAAGAAGGGGAAGGAGTGAAGGGGGACAGGATTGGATGATGGGTACAGGAAGAATCTCAAGAAGAAGAGGGCTGGGATATGAATCCGACGTAAGAGTGCAAACATTAGCACACACCAACCAGGAGTTCAGCGAAGAAAACATAGTGGGAAACGACAATCTTTTTGGGCACGACCAGTCGAGGCCACAAGAAGAACACTTTCCACCGAACCGTAGTGTAATGGAAAGACCAGAAACAGATGATAGTGAGTCAAGTGTCCAAGGACCAAGACCAATAAGGGGGAACAACCCAATTGAACAAGCAGTTCATGATCAACCACAACAAGGAATAGGAATGGAGCACACTCTGAAGATGCTTCATGACGTGATAGCGAGGTCACTGCAACAACCTCAGGTGCAACCTCAGCCACTCGTACCACCACAACCTACAGTGGCTACACCGATGTTACCATTGATAACTGCCATGAAGAACATGAAGACACCACATTTTGAAGGAGGAAAAGACCCATTTGAAGCTGACCAGTGGCTTCGAACTATGGAGAAAAACTTTGAGACCCTGACGTGTTCTGAAGAGTCTAAGAAAAAGATGGCGGTGTATTACTTAGAAAAAGATGCGGCAGAATGGTGGGAAAGTAGGGATCGCCAAGTAGGACATCTGGTAACCACTTGGGCGGCATTCAAAAAGGAATTTGAACGCAAGTATTTCACCCCGGAGTCCAAGCGAAGGCTTCAACGCCAGTTTGCTAACCTAGTACAAGGAGACAAGACAGTTAGAGAATATGAATCGGAGTTCATGGGACTGCGACGACACGTGCTGCGAGGACAAGATGATGAAGAAACCATGATATCCAACTTTATGTTTGGTTTATAACCAGAGTTGGAAAATAGACTGGCAGTCGGGAACTACGAGAGTCTCACCGAGCTAGTGGAAAAGGCTGTGAATGTGGAGATCGGATTAGAAGCTGAGAAGGCGGCAAGTAAAAAGTCCAAGCAGCATCAAGAGGGAAAGTATGGTGGAAATCAAAGATCATTTAAGGGTAAAGATAAGGAAAAGGAATCAGGGGGGCCAACTCGACGATCTCTATTCACAGGAAAATGCTTTAACTGTGGCAAGATAGGCCATAAGTCGAGTGAATGCTTCGGAAAGAAACCTGGATCCTTTCAGTCAAACTCCTACAATCCTACATGCTACACGTGTGGAAAGAAAGGACACATCTCTACAAATGTCAATCGTCCTATCCCAGCTACGCCAATCAGTGTCCATCCTCCCCCGGCTCCACCTGCAATCGCACCAGCGCCAAAAAGGCAAGCTATAGGAGGTAGAGTTTACGCTTTAGAACTAGAGGATACTAAACCTCCAGGCCCATCTAAGGGTCCCATCACAGGTATTTGGGTTCTTTAACTTTACTAGATTGATTTTGTGTTGAGTGATTGCTTGTGATGATTTGATTAATTTCTGTTGGATAATTTTTATGTTGTTGATACATATGGATGTTGTGGCAGGAACTTTACATGTTGCGGGGCGTCCCACACATGTATTGTTCGACTCGGGGGCAACACATAGCTTTGTGACCCCTGAGGTAGCTGCCGAGTTTGTGAGATCATTTGTGATTGACAGGATGGATGTGGCTGTGATAACTCCCGGAGACCAAACCCTACAAGCAAAAGAGTGCCTCAGAAGAGTTCCGTTAGTCATTTGCGAGAAGATGTTTGTGGCAGATTTGTTGGTGGTGCCCTTAAAGGGATATGAGGTTATTCTGGGCATGGATTGGTTATCAGGCTATCGGGCTCAATTAGATTGTGAGAAAGGTCGTATTTTGTTCAAAGAGAACGGGCAACGGCAAATAGTATTCTACGGGATCAGTCCAAGCAAGTCTGTGTCTTTAGTAGCTGCCTTGAGAGTGGAAGATTTGCTTAAGGATGGAGAAGCGTATCTGGTAACAGTAACTGCTAGTGAAGGACCCGTTAGCAATGAAGTTAAAATTACGGATATTGCGGTAGTACAAGAGTTTGAGGATGTGTTTGCAGCGTTAAAAGAGTTACCTCCACCTCGGAGTAACCCTTTCACAATTAACTTGGAACCTGGAGCTAAGCCGATAGCAAAGGCTCCTTACCGCATGGCACCTGCAGAGTTAGCAGAGTTGAAGAAACAACTTGAAGATTTAATGGACAAAGGTTTCATAAGACCTAGCTCTTCACCATGGGGAGCTCCGGTCTTATTTGTCAAGAAGAAAGATGGTAGCATGCGGCTTTGCATTGATTATCGAGGAATCAACAATATCACCATCAAAGATAAGTATCCCCTTCCGAGGATAGACGAGTTGTTGGATCAGCTAAGGAAAGCAAGTTGGTTTTCAAAGATCGACTTGGCGTCGGGCTATCATCAGATTCCAATTTCAGAAGGTGATGTTATGAAGACTGCATTTAGAACTCGTTATGGACAATACGAGTTCGTAGTAATGCCTTTTGGCCTTACTAATGCACCGGCGGCCTTCATGAGATTGATGAATGAAGTCTTTCACGATTATCTCGACAAGTTCGTAATAATCTTCATCGATGACATTTTAATATATTCCAAGACAGAGGCAGAGCACAAAGCACACTTGAAGCTAGTGTTGGAACGGTTAAGAGACCAGAAGCTATATGCCAAGTTCAGCAAGTGTTCTTTCTGGAAAAGAGAGATCGGGTTCTTGGGGCACCGGGTGTCTGGAGAAGGAGTTTCTGTAGATTCGGAAAAGGTGAAAGCCATCGAGGAATGGCAAAGGCCATCAATGGTAACCGAGGTGAGGAGTTTCCTCGGGTTAGCCGGGTATTATCTGAAGTTTGTCAAAGACTTTTCTTCGATCGCTAAGCCTCTGACGAAGTTGACCGGAAAAGGAGTTCCATTCATCTGGGGAAAAGAACCAGATGAAGCATTTCAGAGACTGAAGAAAGCTTTGACCACAACACCGGTATTGGCATTACCTGAACAAGGTAAACCTTACACTGTGTACGCAGATGCTTCTAGGGTTGGGTTGGGTTGTGTGTTGATGCAAGAAGGCAAAGTCATTGCTTATGCATCAAGGCAACTCAGGAAGCATGAAGAGAACTACCCAACGCACGACTTAGAAATGGCGGCAGTGGTGTTTGCGTTAAGGATTTGGAGATCCTACTTATATTGAGAAGTCGTGGAAGTATTCACAGATCATAAGAGTCTCAAGTACTTGTTCACTCAGCCTGATCTGAACCTCCGACAAAGGCGATGGATGGAGTTTGTGGCGGATTACGACCTGAAAATTCAATATCATCCAGGCAAAGCCAATGTTGTCGCAGATGCACTAAGTCGTAGAAAGTTGGCGTCCGATGTTGGAAAGGATGTGGAAGCTTTATCGAATGAACTTAAGTTGATGACATTATGGGCAATTGAAGGAGAGCCAAGTGAGCCATTAGGCATGCATGCAGTAAACCAGGCGGGTTTACTCGCACGGATCAGACAGGAGCAACAACGTGATGAAAAGTTAAAGAAAATTATTAAGGAGGTCAAGATTCAAGAAGGTCCAAACCCAAGCGGCTATCATGTGGCGGCAGATGGTACACTTTTACTTAATGGGAGGATATCAGTACCACAGGGGGAAGGGCTACGAGATGAGATTTTGAAGTCGGTGCATCACTCGTTACTTAGTATCCATCCCGGAAGTACGAAAATGTATTGTGGGAACCGAAATTCACACTGTCGATTTCCGTTTAAATAAGGAAACTAAGAAAACCCTAGTTTCCCAGAGGACCCGGATATCTGTTAATTACCACACGTCAAGCAATCAGAACACGAGAATAACAACGATAAAAATAAGAAATCGAAAAGAGAGCAAAGTAGATCTTATTCCGAATCTGCGTATGAGCGTTACAACAAGGTATAAGCCTGGGCTCGAGAGCTGTCGGCGAGATTCCTAGTTCTAGCAACCCTAAGACGGCTAAACCTAATTGAGTCGCAGCTCGAAATAACAAAAACGGAAAATTGCCTAAATTGCTCTAAGTGCTAAGTTTGCTCTGAAAAAGTTCTTTTCCTCTGCTCCTCGCCTAGGACTCCTTATATACTAGCTCCAAGGTCGGTTTACGCTTTTACTCTTCTGCCCTTAAGCCGTCATAGCATAAAATGGAGATTTTCCATTTTTCCCGTTCTTCATAATTATCTTCAAAACTTCCGTATTTATCCGCGGAAACTTGACATTTATCCTTCTTCGTGGGCCAAGCGTAAACCATGCTGTGGTTTACGGGCTTTTGGTTAGGAAAATCGTAGGATGGGCTTCGAATCGTGTTTTAGGTCCCTTTGGGCCGTTTTCCGACTCGACACGTTTACTACGAGTTTTCCGCGGTTTCTAATCCGCGAAGTTTGATCGATGAATTAGGATAGCGGGAAACATGGACTGAGCTTGCTACGGTCTTCGGGAGATAGCATTCGAAGGTTTGACGAGAATGCATGGACTGGTGTCGTATCGATGTTCGGAAAGGTTCAATCGCTACACAGCGACCGAACTTTGGCTCGAGCCCGGTCGCTACGTAGCGACCGAGTGAGACGAGTGCTCGGTCGCTACGTAGCGACCGAGCTTTGGCTTGAGCTCGGTCGCTACGTAGCGACCGAGCGGCACGATGCTCGGTCGCTACGTAGCGACCGAGCTTTGGCTCGAGCTCGGTCGCTACGTAGCGACTGAGCGGGACGATCGCTCGGTCGCTACGTAGTGACCGAGCTTGACTGAGCTCGGTCGCTACGTAGCGACCAAGCGGGACGAGCGCTCGGTCGCTACGTAGCGACCGAGATTGGCTGAGCTCGGTCGCTACGTAGCGACCGAGCTTGGTTTGTTCGGTTTGAATCCCAAAGGATACTTCTTCGTAAAAACCTCGTATCTGTTATTTTTACGATAATTACGTCTCTTCTTTTACTAACTCTTTCGGAAATACGATCTACGAGGATTTTCGGGTGGTAATTCCGTCGTAACCATTTTTGACCCCAACAGTTAGCCCCCCAACCCGTTAGGATCATGTATCGTAGGATCCTAGCGTGCGGTTAGGCATGTTTGGCAAGTTAAGCGTGATGGATGGAATTAATATCCGAAAGTCCGAGCTTGAATAGTAAATCCTCATGTCTTATAAGAAGAGAGGTAACTTGTTCCATAATTTTTTCACTTTCTTGTTTTTCTCTAAGATCTTTCAAAAAGAACTTTCTATCTTTCTCTCCACCCTTTTCCTCTATTCTCTCAAGAGAAGTGTAAAGATGTCGAGCAAGAAAAAGATTGCGAAAAAAGTGTCTTCGTCCGCGAGTCCTTATGAAGAGCTCGTCGTTCCGAAGATGGAGTTCGTGCCTCACTCGGTGCATCCTGCCGAGAACGAGGCATGGTGGGTTGCTCATTATGGCTCGTTGACTCCTCCCAAGGAGAAGCCGTTCCCGGTCCTGGTCCATCGTGGAGTCGAGGAAGAGGATGCGAGCAGGACTACTGACGAGTTTCTCGCGACGATGCGATCGTTCTACCACATCCCGGATGCTGTGGAATTCCGGGTTCCCTGCCGCGGGGAATGTGCTAACAATCCCCCGGAGGGTTACTTTACTTGTTATGAGGCGTTCGTAGTGCGTTGTCGCCTCTGGTTCCCCATACCCGAAATTCTCGTCCGAGTGTTGGACCGTTTCGAAGTTGCGATAAGTCAGTTGACACCCCTTGCCATTCAGCACCTTATTGGGATCCTGATCCTAAGTTACGAGCACGGCCTTTCCCTTTCCGTCGATCATTATGAAGCGCTTTTGAGGCTTCAACTTGTCAGGGATACGGATAAGCATAGGTTGGTCCCTCGTAAATTTATGTCAGTGGTTAAGAAGTTTATTTCGAACTTCAACCCGTGGAAGAAGTTCTTTTTTTTTGTCCGTATAGACGCTGCATCCGTCGAAGAGAGTTGCATTCCATTCCATCAACCCTCTTGCTCCATTCCCCGAGGACATCATTTCGGTGAGGGATCTTCTCAGGAACGGTCCCTTCTTCTGGAATTCTTTTACGCCGAAGAGGGTTCGGAAGGCACTGAGATTCGTGCAACCCGGTCCTGCTTTGGACACGGGAAGCGACTCCAAACCCGACGACCAGAATCCCGTCGAAGCTCCGACAGCTGCGCCGGAGTCGAGCTCTTGGAAGGGAAAAGATGTCGATCTTGGCGACATAGAGTTTTCGATGGATGACTCTATGCTTCCAGGATGGGATCCGAACCTTGCTTACGGCGACGGGAGCGGTTCGAGCGAGGCCCCTATTCCGGATTTCGATGATTTCTTTGCTGGGCTGCCATCGGGTTTCGATGCTCCTCCTCCTACGAAAGAATCGGCGAGGCCGAGAGTCGTTGCGGAAGGATCTCGCATCATCAATGGGTTAGTTTTTTTTTTGAGAATTTTTTGGTGATTGTCCTATGTATATATTTATAACATGCCAATCGATTTTGCAGGGCCTGAGCTTGCTGGGCTCGGCCATTGAGGCGGGCCATAGAGAAGCCATGGTCTACCGCTTCAAGGCGGAGAAAGCGGAGCGGGATCTCGCTCGCGTGCAAGGCGAGAGGCGCAGCTTACTCGTGATCATTCGCGGGCTGTTCGTAAAGCGGAGAGGAAAGGCAAAAGAGAAATCGTCGAGGTGATGAAGACTCGTGCATCGCAGTTCCAGGTTGAGTACGGGAACCTCAAGAATGCCTTTACCTCGGTGGGTGATTTTCGCGAGTGCCGCGGTTCGGTCGGAAGTCTTTGGAGGACGCGAGCCGACGACTATGTGTTTGAAGAGGAAATGAGCTTGATTAAGAGTGGGATGAGTGACCGTGCCCATGCTGAGGCGCTTATCCCTCCGATTGACGAGAGGATTCAAGGGTTCTGGGATTCCATCCCGGTTTCCCCTGATACCGAGGAGGTTCCGACCGGTTTTCCCGATGGTGGCGAGGAAGTGGATCGTCCCGCGGATGCGTTTGGTGCTTCGTTGTCCGGGGACTTTGACTTTGGATTATGAGGGATGAATCAGTTATCCTTTTATCTGTTTTCGGCCGAGTGTGGCCCTTTGAATTTGGATTTCGTTTAGGCCTAGATGGCCGTATTTGTATTTACCGGGACTGGCCGTTGGTGGCTTTGAATCCCTTGCCGCTTTACGCGGTTTATTTATATGATAAATGTTTTGTTTCGAATTTTCCATAGTAAGGTTGAAGTAAATATGAGTTGTCGTCTCGTATTTAGTTCTGATTAGACGTTCAATCTGTTGGTTCGTTCGTGATTTTCGTAAAAATTTACTTATCTTTACGATTTTCGAGAACATTGAGATACGAACGGAGAGACATGGTTTAGGATCTCGTATCTTTTAGATATCATGCCTTGAGGTGTTTGAGACCAGAGCGTTGGGTTTAGGGCAAGACCTAGGTTTACTTTCGGTTAAGGTTTGTGCGGTGACTAGCCGGCTATCGTTTTTCCTGTTGCGATTTCTTCCTGACTCGCACCGATTTAAAGTCCGCGATATGTTCTCGGCTTATATGACTTGTATGGTACGAATCGAGCATCTTCTCAGAATCAACTGGAAGTGCTAAACCAAAATTTCGGATTTTTGTTGTAGCGCGCTTTTGTCCTTGTGCTGGACGTTTTTAAAGATCAAAAGAGTGATCGGATTGCGTTTGTTTAAGACGGCTGGCGTGTTCGTCGGGGCCAATCGACGAACGGGGTGTAAGGTTTTTGGTGGTCGCGTTCGGACAATTTGTTAGCATTGTCCTCGAATTTTAACTTTTGCGACGTCTCGCAGTTATTTCGAGGATTATGCGTGTATTTTTGTGTGTTTGAAAGATGATAATCTTTACGATTTTTGGCCGGAAGGGGCCGCAGACAAGAGTCTTAACGTTTTCAGGCGTGTCCTGAAAGTTTCTTTTGTGTTTACTGAAGCGTAAACGTTTTCGATAAAAAGGACAACGTATATTGTAGTAAAAGTTTTTGAAGTTTCTAAAAACTCGATTACAATAATGAAGATTTTTCTAAGTGGGAGTATACGAGTATACGCACCCACTCCCCCCCCCCTTTTTAGAGAGGGGATAGCTGAACTCGTCTTTTGACGAGCTGCCTACGTACCCCTTTCGAGGATCAAGCCATCTCGTAGTTCTGTTTCATGCCGCGAGTGTTCTTACTCGGCGGTAGATGTCGCGATGTCCGCCTTGACCGTGTCGATCGTGGCTGGGTCGACGCTATTTTCCGGATGTTCCGGTTGAGTTGTCGCGTGGGCTTCGGATTTATGTCGAGCTTCGACGTCCGATGCGTTTGCGTTGATAGACGATTTTACTTCGTCTTCTCCCGGGGCGCTTTTGGCTGAAGATCGATCTATCTTCGCGCGTTTGCCGTTTGTGGAAGCCGTGATTTGCCTTAACTTATGCTCCGCGAGGAAGCATAGTCGCGACTGTTTTTGGCATCCCCAGATGGCCGCGACTCCGCTCGGCGTTGGGAACTTGAGACCCAGGTGGTAGGTTGACGGAACTGCCTGCATAGCGTTGAGCCATGGGGTTCCCATGATCACTTTGTAGATAGCGGGATGATCGACTACCGCGAATTCGACGATTTTCATGATCTCCTTGCCCATGACTGGCAATTGGATTGATCCGAGAGTCATCGACACTTCGCCTGAAAAACCCGTGAGCGGTTTTGGCGTCGGAATTACTTCTCCGAGTTCGATACTCATCCGCTTGAGAGTGTCGCGGAAGATTACGTTGACCGTGCTTCCCGTGTCGACGAGTACCCTTCCGACTTCTAAATCTTGTATGACGAGATCTATGACGAGCGGGTCGCAGTGAGGTTGGTCGATACCGCCGGCTTCTTCCTCTGTGAAGGTGATCGAGCAACTTTGGCCGTCTCGAGGAGGAGACCATGTAGGCCAATTTGCACTTGATTCTGCCTTCCGTTGGTAAGCCTTGATGGCCGACACGGTATCGCCGCAGTATTGTGATCCTCCGATGATCATATTGACTCTGCGACGATTGTTATCGTTCCCTTTGTCATCCGGCCTCCTACCGCGTTTATCCCCAGGATGGTTTCGTTGAGGGGATTTTTCAGCGGGCGGATTTCTATCCGTCTTTGGAGGCCGATCAGAATCGAGGATGAGATCCTTGACGCTAGTTACTTCCGAAAGCTCTCCAGCGAGTAGCTTCGCGGCCAGTCTTGCTCCCAAGACTTTGCAATTGGTCGTGGAGTGTCCTCGGGATTGGTGGAACTCGCAGAAGGTGTTTTCGTCATACCCTTGATTGCGAGTCCATGTGTTGCCCGTGGTCCGGCCTTGATCCGAATTGATCGCATAGTTATGCGCCCCTTGGAGATCTTCCCCCTCGTGATGGACGTACTTGTCGTTACGAGAGTTCTTCTTTTCCCCTTCGGATCTGCGTCTTTCGAGGATGGTCTTGCCGGCTTATGTTTTTGCGATAAGACTTTAGTTTCTTCCTCGACTATGATGTAGTCCGTTGCTTTGTGGAGGGCGTCCTGGATCGTTCGCGGTTTGTCGAGAGTTATCCATTTTCTGAATTTCGACTTGTACCAGAGCGTCTTTCTCAGCGCGTCGATGGCCACTTTGTCGCTTATCCCGCTGACCCTGGACATTATCAGCTTGAACCGACTGATAAACTCGCGGAGGGGTTCGTCTTCCCTCTGGGAGAGACTCCAGAGGTCAACATCGGAGGTTTCCCTGTCTATGAATACAGAGTACTGTTTGAGGAATTCCGATGCGAGCTGTCGAAAACTCCCGATGGTGTTGCGACGAAGGCGTGCGAACCATTCGAGCGCTGCTCCTTCGAGATTTTCGACGAACAGGCGGCAATAGCCGGCATCTTTTTCGCCGTCCTTCAGTCTTGCTCTTCCCATCGCGATGTGGAAAGCCTGAAGGTGCGCTTTTGGATCGGCCGTACCATCGTACTTCGGTACTTTGATCTTTCCCGGATCGGACACCCTCATGTCCGAAATGCGACTGGTAAAGGGGGTCTTTCGAGCTCCTTCCAGCAGTCGATCGATCTCGGGGGCAGCACTAGTAGCATGATGGATTTGAGACTTTACGGCTCTCACTTCTGCCGCAGTCTTAGTGATGTAGTCGCGAAGATCGCGGATATCCGATGTCTCGTCAGTAGATTTCCGAGCCTGTCGGCGTTTACTGCGAGTGAGCTCGGTTTGCCTTTCGGCCAGCTCCTCTTGTTCGTTCCAATAGGCGACTTCTTCTTCTTCCGTCATTGGTTTTTCGAACGGGGAGCCTTCCCGAGCGGATCGGCTTCTGGTCCTTCTTGGATGTCTGTCGACATCCTCGTCGGTGTCGTTGGAGACATCGCTAGGATCCAGGTCAATGTGTTCGGCTTCGTTATCCTCCGAGTCCTTTGCAGGGGGCGGAAGATTTTCAGGGTTCCCCTTTTCGACGGGAGATTTCTCGCTAGGGTTTTGACCGGAAGGTCGTTCCCGCGCGAGTCCTGCTCTATCGAGTGGGGGTGCGAAGTCGAGCCTCTTCCCGCGGATTTTGGTGGTTCCGCGGGGACGGATAGCTTGGGTCCTTGCCGTTAAGGTTTCAACCTGTTTGGTCAAGGTATTCACGAGCTTATCCTGTTCTTCCGACCTTTTCTCATAGGTGGCGAACATCTTTTTGAACTCCTCGAGCGTCGCGGCGTTGGCTTGCGCGTTGGCCGCGGATACGTCCGCTACTGGAGTGTGAGATCGGTG